>NC_066595.1:2260000-2452500 GCF_905475345.1 Vespula vulgaris | reverse complement strand
TTAGGTGAAAATTAAAAAGAACGATTCGAACGTATTTATTAAAAAAAAAAAAAAGAAAAAAAATATCCATGTCAAATTATATTTTCAAGTTCGTCTTATTAAAGTTCGTCGAACAAACGTACGAGATTCACTTTACTATTCTCATCGCTTTATTAACAATGTAATCCACGTAGATACGATTAAGTGAAAGAAAAGAAACGACTTTCTTCGGCATTACCTTACATAACGTCACGAATAATGTTATTATTATTCTCAAGAACGAACGTGATAAGACGATAGCAACAAGGATTCACATCGCAGGTCTCTTTCGTAATCGATAGATCGTCTCCTTTTGGAATAACAATCGTTTCGATCGGCAAAAAAGATTCGCAAAAAAAAGTGAAAAGTGAAAAGCGTCACGCGCGGAGACCTCGACGATTCTCACGTAATTCCTTGACTAACTCGCATTAGTTTCAACGAAGTCATCAGAGATTCTTATCGTATCTAAAATAAAAAAAAAAAAAAAAAAGAAAAGAAAAAAAAATTACGAAGAAACGAAACAATTCGTCGTATTATGTAGCCTCTATAACTTGTTCATCGATCAAGCTTTCTTTCGTTAATCTTTCCAAGGAAAAAAAAAGAAAAAAAGAAGAGAAGAAAAACAACCGATCCAATCAATCGTTAAAACAAGATCATCCTGCGCGATTCGCACGAGTTGTATTTTTTTTCGATTTTAAGAAAAAAAAAAAAAAAAAAAAAGTAGAAAAATAGCAATCGTCAAAATTTCCTTAGACGATCGCTCGATGATCCTATTATCATAATTATCACTTTCTTTTCTTTCCCTTGATAACAATCCCATCCGAGGAACGAATAACAAAAATAGAAAAAAAAATATACAAAAAAATACAGAAATAAAAAATAAAAGATAAAAAAGATCTAAAAGGACAAAAAGAAAATAGAACCGATAAGTAGCTACGTAGATACGTATTATTATTTATCGTATCGATTTCGTATAGGTTTCGATATTCGCAAGGAGAATTCGTGTAACAAAGTTTCACACGTACGATGGTGTACTCTAGTCGCAACGAGCGATTATTATTTATACATACATATGTATGTATATTGCTCGCTGGGATAGGTCTCTTCTCATCTGTGAGAGGTGGAGCACGGAGAGCACCGCTGTTGCGGCCTGGCATTTACTCACAGTTATGTGAAAGGCATATCGGCCGACCATGGTACTCCTACATAGTACGCACACTTGCACAATACTCTGTGCACCGCCGTTATTGCGACCGACCGTGGGCTTGCTTTTGCTCTTGCTGCTGCCTGTGCTTCGGTAGAATGAAACAAATCACGTACCGTGGTCCATCGATAATTCGATACATACATATTACATATATACATATGTCTATGTACATGATATGTGTGTGTGTGTGTGTATGTATGTATGTATATATATATATATATATTGCATTCGTATGTATATGAACGAATATTGAAATACGTGGCGGTAATGAAAGTGGATCGTAAAATCGAAGATAAGGATTAAGAAATACCGTTATAGTTGATCGTATTCGATCGAGTATAACGTCGAAGAATAATTCGATGATCATACGTGAACGATAAGAGACAAAAGAAGGAGGTCGATTTCTTTGAGGAAAAAGAAAAGAAAAAGGGAGGAAAAGAAAAGAAAGAAAGCAAAAAGAAAGAAGAAGGAAAAGAAACGTTTATCTCCTTCTTCTTTTTTACGAAATTAATCGAGTCAATAATAAAGGACGATACGTGCGTTCTGATTACTCCGATAAAGCTCTCTCTCTCTCTCTCTCTCTTTCTCTATCTATCTCGTTAATATCACGACGTACAACATCCATTATGTTTTTTTTTCTTTCTCTCTCTCTCTCTCTCTCTCTTCTTTTTTCTTTTTCTTTTTTTTTTTTTTTTTTGATCGCGAAGAGAACTCGTTTTTCTCTCTCGAACGGAAGCGAATATAATTAATTTTGTCTCGCTTCGATAGTAAAACTAACGAGAATGCGACAGACACAGATCGAACACGTGACTAATTTTCAAATCTAATCGGGAGAGAAGCGTCAAAATCTTATTACCGATTACGAATTAACGAATCGGTGAAGGTCGATCGTTTTTCGGCCACGAATTTTTATGCTGTCCGATTGGATCGATCAAAGTTGTTTATTTTAGATCGAACGATTTCTCTTCTCTTTTCTTTCCTTTTTATTTTTCTTTTTTCACGAAACTCTTTTTGGCTAATCAAACAAAAAGAAAGAAGAAGAAAAGGAAGGAAAAATAAAAAAGAATAAAGAAAAATTGATCGACTTTGGATCGCAATGAATATATAATAAAAGAAAGCAAATTGTGCGTTGTCTACGCGTTTGTTTCTTTTAAATGCAAAAACGTAAGTAAGTTCCAAAAATATTTTTTTTTCTTACTTCTGAATCCTTACCACCGACTTGGAAGCTGAGGACAATAGAATAGGATTATAACTTAAGTATAACGGATATAATCGTGAGCTTTTCTGTCGGGCGCGGTCGTAAATCAATAGAAATATGAGTGCGACTTTAACGATCACTACTCAACAATTTTTATTCTCTTCTCGTGACGCGTTCCTCGTGTTTTTCATGTATGTATATATGTATGTATGTATGCTTAAACTTCGATGAAAAGTAAAATAAAAAAAAAGTAACATTACTCAAAGAAAGAAAGAGAGAGAGAGAGAGAGAAAGTACGCATATATCTTTGAATATATATATATATTTTTTTTTTCAGAAAATATTTCATTGTATAAAAACAAAATTGTTATTATTATTATTATTGTTATTATTTGTTTAATCTTTTTATATCGTTGATTCATTTACTTATTTATTTTTTTTATAATTAGTTTCCAACTAGAGGAGAAAAAATTGGAAATTGTTAAATATAATAAAAAGAAAAAAAAAAATAATAATAATAATAGACATTTGTGTAAAATATACGAACGTACCAAATATTCTAAATATTAAAATATTAATTAATAAGAAAATTCTACGAGAAAGCGTGCCCCCATTTCGTTTTCGCAATTTTTAAGATAAGATTGGGTAATAAGAAATATTCATATGATATACGTACGATACACATGCTCATCGCGATTAAAAAGCCATTATCGCGAGTTTACGAGTAATTAAAATCTTTCATTTGATAGGTAAGCGGTCGTTAAATTTATCCTGAGAAAGAGTAAAAGTTAAACATTTATTTTTTCTTTCTTTCTTTCTTGTGTCTTTTCTTTTTTGTTCGCGTCACTTCCTGTTTGAAAAAAAAATGAAAGAACAAGAAGAAGAAGAAGAAGAAGAAGAAGAAGAAGAAGAAGAGAAAGAAGAGAAAATTGAAATATAAAAGTCCAGAAAAAAAAAACAAGAGAGAAAGAGAGACAGAGAGAGAAGAAGAAAATGAATAAATTAATTTTATTATCATACATTATTATTTTGCAAAAAAAGAAAAAAAAAATTACACATACATACAAAAAGATATTAAACATTTTCTTTCTCCTTTCTTCTCTCAATATTTCTTATTCAAAAAAGAGAGAGAAAGAGAGAGAAAAAAGAAAACTCATCAATTAATTACAGGACACACTTTATTGTCGTACACAGTGGGAGAAATATTATAGTATTTTTAATCTTGATTTCCTCTCTCTCTCTCTGTCTCTCTCTCTCTTCATCCTTATACGTATATCTCTCCATTTAATCCTTTTATTCCTTTATTCACTTTTGTGTTCAACTTCACGATCAAAGGAAACTCGTACGCGTGCAAAAGTCCATAGTCGTCCATAATCGTAATTACCCGAAGCTGCATAAAGAACGCTGTCGTTCGATTGATAAGCCAACAGAAGATAAACGATACCACCTCTCGTGCTTGTATAAAGTACGAAGACGGAAAGTGGTGAAATATAAAAACGATCGAGAGTTAAATTTATGACTTACGACGGCGAACTTGTTAAAGCCGCCAAGGTAGTAGAGTTTCAGGATGTGGCTCGGTGATTTTTAATGCAATTGTAACACGAGTCAACGCATCTTTTTTTTTCTTCTTTCTCTCTCCCACCCCACCCCCCTCCCTCTCTCTCTGTCTTGTATTTTTTTTCTTGTATTTAATCCAGTTTTTTTTTTGTTTTTTATTTTTATGTTATCCTTTTATACATTTATGCAGCTGACGCATACGATAGTAGTGAAAAAAGTCGAATGGAGTGTGACGAAAAGGATATAAGTCATGTCTGAAAATATGTAATAAGGAAAATCGCAAGGTCATCGTTTCTCTCTCTCTCTCTCTCTCTCTTTCTTTTTATTTTTCTTTCCGTTTTATTGAGAGCGAGCGGAAGAGTATTTAAAAAACATTGCCGAGATGATATGTATGCGTGTAATGTAATTATTATATTAATATGAATGTGAGAATATTATATATGTACAAACCAATACACACACACACATAAACGCCCACTTTATATTATATTTTCACTTTATATCGTAAGCGAATAATTATTATTACAAATTATACATATAATATATTCTTTTTTTATTATTTCGAAATAATTAATAATAAACAAAATTACGAAGAAAACAGGATCGTTTTCTAAAGACTCGATGTATATTTTATTATTCGAGAAATATTTCTTTCTATGGGGGAAGAAAATTTTATTATTTATTATTATTATTATTATTATTTTTCGATAATTACACCGATAATCGAAAATGTTCACCAGACAAATAATCGTTAATGCAAAGTAATAAGATGGATAAATACAATTTAATTTATAAAAAAGGAAAGAGAGATACGCATAGTCGCATAGTCTAATCATTGCAAAGTAAAACGATGAAAATTTGGATTTAATTCGTCGTTAATTAGCAACACGTTAAACTTACTTTCCGTTTCGTCCAGCTGCGTTCTTCGACACCACGTACAAGATATACGCAAATACTTATACGCACAGTTTCGTAGATCCCCTTTTAAGAAAGCCGACTTCTTATCGCTTCTGACCGCCATTTTCTTCGTATCCTCTTATTCTTTTACCGCCATTTTATTTTTCGTATTTCTCTTACACTTATATTTACTTATAGAAATCAAGTATACTTGTCGTTCGGATCCTTTGTCCTCTCACAACAAACCTCACAACCAGTTTAATTAAATTTTTTTCTCTCTTTCTGTCTTCCTCTTTCTCTCTCTTTCTCTTAAAAACAAAAAAAAAGGAAAAAATATACTAAAAAAATATTTTCTTTCTTTTTTTCATTCTAAATTCACTGCCGAATACGATAAGAAAAATGTAACGACAAGAAAAAAAAAAGAGAAATTTGAATATTTCAACAAACGATTTAACAATAGACCGTGAAAGTTCGGAAGAACAGAAAAATTGCAAAATCCCTTAGAAAAAACGATCTTTTTGCAAAAAAAAAGAAAGGAGCAAAGGAATGAATGAATAAGTAAATAAATAAATAAATAAAAAAGAAAAATGAAAAAAAATATATGTGCAGTATATTTTAATGAACGATTCAACAATAGAACGTGAAAGTTTTCTAGGTCAGAAGATTAGGTATGAGACAAGAAAAAAAAGAAAAGAAAAGAAAAGAAGAAGAAAAAAAATGATTCTTGCAACTAGGTAATGTCATGCAACTAGGTGATATGTATACGTTTCACGATCCAGACTACTCGTGGTGGATACATATACTGCAAGAATATGTATAGGTGGTCAGTGGAAGGGTAACAAAAACCTCTTTCCGCGTGTTGCCGTGTGCTCGGGACAGGGACCCCGATTCGTGAAGGTCGTTCAATGCCGTTCGTACCGGGTGGCCCCATATAACTCGGCTGGTCCCTCTTTCTCACTCTTTCTCACTCTTTCTCACTCTTTCTCACTCTTTCTCAACGATGACTATGATTTCTCTCCCACCCTCGATAACCGTTATCCACTTCCACTCTATGAAAGATCCCCACCCTCTAACTAGTTAACTCTCCTTATGTGCTGCTAACTGTCCAATTCAAATTTTTTTTTTTTCAATTAATATTCTGTACGATTAATTAAAAGAAAGAAAGAAAGAAAAGAGAACGTTTCTATCAACGAAAATATTTGTAGTATTTGTTATTGTTCTATTATTTTTATGAAGATCTATAATATACGTCGAAGATCTATAATAACGAGAGATCTTGTTTCAAAAAATGCAACGATCGGAATAAATCTTTTTTGTTATTTTAATTGATAAAAAATATATATATATATATAAAAAAAAAAGAAAGAGCGAGACTGTAAAAAATATATATTTGCAAATACGTTATTATGTGTGTGTATAAAAATATTTCCTTCGTATTTTCATTTATAAAATATTGAGGCCAATTGAAACTTATTCCATTATAGTCGTATAATTAATCAAAAGGATAAAAAAAAAAAAAAACGGGAAAAAAGAAAAAAGAAAGAAAAGTTAATATATCGTTGAAATAATTTTTCATACAAGTTAGATAGATAGGCGTTTTAACGATAAGTTAAATCCGGATTTTGCGATGTTCTTCTTGAGAATTCTTTGAGTGTGGATTTCTGATGATTCACAAGGAAGATTCGTCGATGTATAAAATGTTAAAATAAAGATAGAAAGAAAGATAGAGAGAGGATGATAGAAAGTAAGATAGAAAGGAATTAAGGAAATGTGTCATGTATTGTGCGCTCATAAAGAGTCCTTAATTGCTCGTAAGACACCAACCAGAGATTATCCGTCCGGTTTTAAAGACAAGAAATCGCTACACCTCCTTTCCTTTCCTTTTTCTCGTGATCCTTGTTTCAGGCTCACCTTGGAGATGAGATCGGTCTTCAATAATTTTCCCTTAACCTGTTATAAACTGCGTAGGTCTATTAAAAATTGTCTATCTACGTTGTATAAAAAAAAAAAAAAAAAAGAAAGAAAGAAAGAAAGAAAAAAGAAGAAAAGAGAAAATAAATTTGACGATTTTTGACATTCTAGACAGGATCTTCGTTGTTACTTTTTTGTTTTCTTCCCTCTTTTTTTTCCTCCTTTCCTTTACCGATAAAAATTTTAGATAAATATTTACACGGCGCGAACGAAGATCAAGACGGGAAGAGCAAACAAAAAAAAAAAAAATGCGACGCGTGGGAGTAATAAAGCGCGATTTAAATTCCTTCGAAAGGAGGAAGGAGAGGAGTTTAAGGAATAGAGAAAAGTACAAAAAAAAAAAAAATATAAATGGCAGTAGTAGAGGAAGAGGAAGAAGAAGAAGAAGAAGAAAAAATATATTCACATTTGCTCGATAGAAAATTTCAAGCAGCATTATCCATTTGATTATTATTTCATAAAAAAATATTTCCACATTATATCATTCCACATGCCTCCTACATTTCTCTCTTTTCTATCAAACCGAACCAGACACATATTAATCGAGATTAACGAGCCAGACATCGTTTCATTAACCAATATCTTTCAGTAATAACGTCATTATGTATATCGATCGATAAACATTTCAATTCATTTTCGAACGAATGCATATGTATGCATTTTATGAATCCATCTACGTACATATATATTACGTACGAACACAGATAAATAACGAACACTCCTGTAAGCTTTCGATAATATACCAACGATCAGTAAAAGAGATGGTAGAAATATCAATAAGTAAATACTAACTGAAGTTCTATCGAAGGAAGAATAACAAGTAGATAAAGGTGAATGATGTGAAACGTGACTCTCTATCTACGTGGACCAAGTCCCGGACCTATTATTCTCGTCCTTGCCGAGGTCTTCCACCCGTCGCGTCAACGGCCCAAATATATGACGCAAGGAATCGCTTGTGGATCCGAGATAAGGATGCTAAAAAGAGATCCTTTCGAAATTCCAGAAATCGCTTCGGGGCCATGCACATCAGACACGGATCGAATATAGGAGGTGAAACGAACGTAGACGTGGACGTGGATGGAAGAGGGGTATGGGGTAGGTAGAGTTAGGGGTAGAGAGTGGGAGGGATGGAATAAAAAATAAGGACGACGACTGGAAATTCCTTTTCGAGTTCATTGAACAGGCTCGTCGTTTCTTTCCGACTTGTAAACGACGTACGAATTTTTCAAGCCACGTAATAAAGTGAACGTAATTATCCGTGTAATTAATTTAAAAAAAAAAAAAAAGAAGAAGAAGAAGAAATATATGATCTATAAAAAAAAATCGTCCAATGTCTTTCGACAAGACAGCACAGATCGATCAATTATTTTTAAAAAAGAAAATTGAACATAAAAAACATTGTTAACGACACTATTAAGAATGTTTAAGAGGAACGAAGATCGTTAATGAAATTGACGTCAAGTCGAATAAAAATGATCGACGCGAAGAAAGATTATGGGGTGTTGAAAGGATGAATGTGTTGCTTGCTCAACCACTTCATACTTGTACGTACCTACATGTATATTCTAGACACTAAGAAAACTGGTTGTATATTGGTAACAGCGAATGGTCAACCATTCCAGAAAACCGGTACAAATAATCTCTTCCCAGGTTTGGAGGGAGGTTGAGTGGGGTGGAGGGTCAACCCTCGCGAAACTACACCCACCCTAACGCACACACTACCGTACTATACATAGAATCATACCGAGATAAGCTCAGTCCTATTAATAGCTCGCAGCGTAACGCGTCTCCCACGTGGAGAAGATATATCCCTTTTTCGCTGTGTATACCTACGTTGAGAACGATTTTACAACTTTCCGTCGTGACTCGTGAAAGGCACGTTTCTTCGGTCTTCCTCCCCTCACCTTTCTAACCTACCGAGACATTTCACTTCGTCTGTTAACTAAAAAAAAATTGGTTTCTTTAAAAAAAAGAAGAAAAAAGAAAAGAAAGAAAGAAATCTCTACAGAACATGATCTATTTTCAAGATTAAAATGTGAAAAAAAAAATTCTTCAAACACGTTGAACATCGATCGATATTGATAATTCTTACATCTTCCATACGATTTCTTGATATCAATTTTCATTGGAAAAAGAAAAAAAAAAAAAGAAAGAAATTCGTTTCGTTATCAATTTCATCTCTAGATGTTTTAACGATCCGACTGGATCAATAGAAAATTTTCAAAGGAGTATCCTTTGTTGATTCGTATTCTTTCGTTTAGTGTGTACGTAACACTACGTACTTCAGAACGATTTACCGCTTATTAATTATATTCCGAATGTCGTAAAGACTAAAATGGCCGTTCGGTTGATTAATGACAGGATAGGAGAATTAAAATCATAACGTAAAGTCTCACGTAAAACCTAACGTAGGGGGTTGAAAAATAATTTCTTTTAATTTTCTTCTCCTTCTTCACCGCCTCCATCTTCTCTTTCTCCTCCTCCTCCTCCTCCTCTTCTTCTTCTTTTTCTTCTCGATGTGACGACTCGAGAAGGAGACCGACCAGTGAATTTCGCAAGGTGATTCGTTTACCAGACGACGTTTGCTCGCTTGGAATCCAGTCGGTCGTTGTTATCGTTCTGGTTTAAAAATATCTGGCGCCCTCCGCGTTGGCATTCAGGCTGAAGAGGAGGAGGAGAAGGAGGAAGAAGAAGTGGAGGAGGAGGATACGCGTGCGTAAAAGTATTGTTTTCTCGATTCTTTTTCTTCTTCTTCTTCTTCTTCTTCTTCGTCTTCGTCTTCGTCTTCTTCTTCTTCTCTTTCACTTTTTTTCTCTTCTCTTCTTCCACCCCATACCTTTTCTCCCTCTCCTTCTCCATTATGGTGAAAGCGAGCGAACGAGCGACGACGATTTTTGTAAATAATTTATTTCACGCAGAAGCAAGTCGACGACGTTAATTCGTATACCTTTCTTTTTCCTTTCCTTTTGTTCTTTTTTCTTCTTATTTTTTTTTCTTTTTTACTTTTTCTTTTTGTTATTTTTTTTTCTTTTCTTTTTTTTTTCTTTTTCATGTGCACTTTTACGTTGTTCGCGACGCCTGAATTCTAATACGAAAGGATCGAGTAAGACGTTTTTACTCTTTTCTTAATTTTTTTTTTTTTTGTTTATGTATGTAAGAGAAAAAATCGATAGAATATGAATTATTTGGATTAATGGAAATCAATGAAATCGGTCAGTGATTAAGCAATTGAATGAAGCTAGTCCAAGTAGCATATCTTTCTTTTTTTTTTTTTCTTTTTTTTTTTTCTTTAGAGAATTTTAAGTTTCGATAGAAAAGTATTGATGAACATTTCCTTCTTTTTTTTTTTTTCACTATTATTCACATTACCGATCGTAATAAATATTCTATTAAATCCTATAGATCGTTTTATTTTTTACTGTTGATTAAAGGAATCGAATCGGTTCATTAAATAATCATCTAATAAGTTTTTATTACGTATTACTTTTTTTTTATTATTTAAGTCATCTTTAATAATTATTAGCAATATTAATCGTATTAAATATTCCACTGAAACGTCTTCGGGTATTTCTCTCTGGTAATGTGAATTTTCGTAAGAAAACGAAAGCCTCCTTTTTAATAAATAATCGTAAATCAGTGTGAAGATCGATCGATCGATAAGATTCACGCTTACGAACCAAGAAGACCTTCGTTTCGAACCCCGATATGCGATCTTCGAAAGGACCTCGAGGTGAAACCTTCGAACGGAAGAGCCGTATCATCGCATCGATCTATCTCGATGAAGATTTAACGAGAGGATGCGCACAGTGTGGACCAATAGAATATACGAACGAGATCAAACGCATTGTCAGCGGAAGTTACTCGTTTTAGGACCGGAAATTACAAATGGGGCTCCACGGCGATTGATGCCATTTTATTCGAATTGATTCGTTCATTAATCCAATTGATCTCATTGTTTGAAAAAAAAAAAAAAAGAAAAAAAACAGAAAGAAAAGAAGAAATAAATAAACCAATCGATCGTCGAAGAAGATCTAAAAAGATCGTCGATTTGTTTAACCTTCGATTCACCTTGTCACCCCCGATCGATCGATAAAACGCTGCTGATCGCAGTTACCTTCGTTTTTATGATATTTTCGATTAGAACAATGAGATACGATTGATCGGAATGATTAAAATTTCATCGAAGAAGACAAAAAAAAAAAAAGAAAAAAGGAAAATGATTTCCTTCGTACAGAAGAAAGTTGGACGGCAAACACAAAATGGTGTAACATTCTTCCGGCCGTAAGGGTTAACGGGTCAGATGAAATAGAAAAATAAAAAAAATAAAAATAGAAAAAGAAAAGGGAAAAGCAATGATTCGACGAAAGAAAAAGGAGATTGAAGACAAAACAAAAAGGAAACAAAAAAAAAGAACCCACGTATATCTCGCGCCATGAATAATATTCTGAAACTTTAGTTTATCCAGGCTCAACGTAGATAAAGCCGTGTACGATCTAATAGGATCTCGCGTGTTTCAACCCAAGTATATACGGAGATCGGCCTTTAATCTGTTACACGATTTACCGTTACGTTAGTAACGCTCTAAACCCGAGTTTCGTAGCCTCGGTTCACAATGCAACGTGAATTCCGCGCGTCCTCGTGCCCGTGTTTAACGGTATTCCGAACCTAGAGACCTATCTTCGCATTCCACAGCATCATCCGCTAAGAGATTCATAAAGCGAACGCGTTTGCTTCCTTATCATTGAAATACCATCGTCAGGACCCAAACCAACATTCTGATAATTCGCATCTATCTCTCTTTTATTATATTTAACGAAGGATCATCGAAGGAGTTTGACCAAGTCGAAGATTACTTTCTTCAAGTCCTATTGGTATGCTTCCTTATCATCCCCTTCGAACGAAAATAATCCACCGATAAGTATACTCCGTCGTTATAGTAAGTATACAGTCGTTATTTTTCTTCTTTTCTTTCTATCCCTATCTTTCTCTCTCTCTCTCTCTCTCTCTCTCTCTCTCTCTGTCTCTTTTACACAAAGCACACAGAGACCCAAAGGACATGCATGCATGCACTCACGCAAGCCACTATTCGACTCCTCTTTCCATTTAACAGGCAAACGTAGAGATTAAAATCTACGTTATTTTATCTTATTCTCTATTATTTTTCTACTATTTTCTATCCATTCTGATACTTTATTTAACGATCGAACGAATCGAAGAAAACAACGTTCGACGTCATTACCTATCTCTCTTTCTCTTTCTCTATTATTTAACAGCTGTAACGTAGAAAGAGTTTCTGTCAGACTATTCCTTCCTACATCATTTAAATACGCTTGTACGTATTCATAAAAAAAAAAAAATAATAATAATAATAAAAATGATAAATAAAAAGAAAAAAAGGAAGAAAGAATATAAAAAAAAAACAACCGTCCATTTTACTTCCTTTTTTTTTCTTTTACATCCAATGTTTTCTTTTTTTCTTTTTTTCTTTTTCCCTTCTAATAGACAACGGTCTAACAGACAGGGAATTTTCATTGCTGGATTCTCGGATAGATCGGCGTTACAAGAAAAAAAATCAACGTAAGGGTTATGTGCAAAGTGGCTGCGCATACCAACTGGTTGGACACCCCCGCAAAAGGGGGAGTTGCATTTTTTCGTGTTAACGCCCAAGAGATTTACCGACCGGACTGCCACAAACATCCTTAAGGTTATTGTGGAGTTCGAGGTTGCACGGCTCGTGTGGCATCTTCAAACTAACCGTCGCGTCGCACAGTCGTCGGACGGACACGCGCATTCAAGAATGGTTCTCGCGTGAATCATCATCACAACTCCAGGACTCGGTACACAATATCGCGAATCCTCTTCAAACGATTAATATATCAAATTCATTTATATATACTTCTCCTCTTCCCTCTGACCTTGCTACCCCCTTCGTGGTATTTAACAAGTACTACGTTTGCACGCCATATCGTGAATCAAATTTATCATCTTGTTTTAATGTCAAAAAAAAAAAAGAAAAAAAAAAGAGAAAAGCTATTTCCAATCATAATCGATTCCGTCGATCGATCAGATTTTATCACCGTTAGATGGAAATAATCCCATACGCTCGACCTTGAAAATCGTCCTTTGCAAAAAAGAGGAATTGATGGAGAATAAATAGCATTCCTCTTTTTCATTCTTCCTTTTTTTGATTCTTTTTTTTTCTTTCTTTCTTTTTTTCTTTCTTTCTTTCTTTCTTTCTTCTACTGGATTCGAACGAAAGAGACGTACTTAATTAAGCGATATTCTTGGAATTAATCGTTTTTGTAGTCAAGCTTAACCTTCGATGTGAATGATCATTTTTTTCCCTTTTTACGTTTTTTCTCTCAAATTCATTCTCTCTCTCTCTCTCTCTCTCTCTCTCTCTCTCTCTCTCTCTCTCTCTCTCTCTCTCTCTCTCTCTTTATTTCTTTCTTTCTCTCTTACGCACCCTTTCTTTTGCTTTATTTTATTGTATTTTTTAAATATTTTTTTCTTTGAACAAGAAACCACGACTCGTAAGCAATGGTAATATCGTCCAATTAACGCGGAAAAGAATATCTCCGATGGTCTAATTAAAACTGGCTCGTGTCCGATGCAAATTAAGTCGGAAAATATCGTTAAAGGTGTCAAACTTGGCATGTACACTTTCGTGTTACCGTCGTTTCCTTCTTCTTCTTTTTCTTCTTCTTCTTCTTTTTTCTTCTTCCCTTTTATTTTCACATGTACCTACATACATGCACGCGTGTGCATTTAGTATGTATCTGAATTTAACCGAACTCCTGAGTTCTTCTTAATGAAGACATCGTGATACAGCGAGAATGAGTCGATTATCTCTTTCACTCTCTCTCTCTTTCTCTCTCTCTCCTTTTTTCTTTTTTTTTTTTATTAACTTTTGACGTACAACTTTCCTCATTGCTCCTTCGAGGACCAATAAATCATTTTTAATGTCACTTTTCGAAGTTGATTAATGATAATAAATAAAAGAAAATTAAAAATAAGAAAGGTAAAGAAAGTATTATTTATAATTTTTCTTTTCTTTTCTTTTCTTTTTCTTTTTTTAATTTCGTTCTATTGTTAGTGTTCCTCTCTCTCTTTTTCCTTCCTTTCTTTTCTTAAATCGATCGTTCGTGTTGAATGAGCGTCCCTCAAAGTTACATTATTAGACCGATTTCGCCCACGCTCTGTGCGCGTTTGGAGGAATGTATATTATATCATACGCGTTCGTTCCAAAAACCCCATAAGATTGTAACCTTCCGTGCCAAGGATACGCAAGATCGTGTCGAAGAGATCGAGGAGACAGAGTTCAAGAAAAAAAAAAGAAAAAGAAAAAAAAAGACAGACCGATCAACGTTACGATCGAAAAGAATGTTAGAAAACGAAGAAAGAAATTTCATTGAACGAACCAAACGAAATTTTTTGATCGAACGGATGAAAAATTTTTCTCTCCAAGTTGTACGATAATCCCATAAATTTTTTTTATAAGAAATTAAAAAAAAAAAAAAAGAAAAGAAAAGAAAAAAAGAAAAGATAAAGAATATCATTGACCAACTTAGATTTATTAAAAAAAAAAAAGTTTCTCTTATTGAATCTAAAAATAAATAGAAAGAGAGAAAAAATACAAAAAAAAAAAGACAGAAAAAAAGAAAATACGTTTGTCCACATTTCTTTGTAAAATTTAATATCAATTAAACGAGATAATCCGATCTGCAATTAGTGTGCTTAGATTACTTCCTTTTTTTTTTTTTTTTTTTTTGAATATCATCCATTCAGTTCTCTTTTATCACACTTGTTAGGAACACCATGAAACAATTAATGTATATAACGCATATACGTATGCACGTATGATGTATGTACGCATGTGTGTGTCTTCTCTCGGTAATTACGTTCATCAAAGACGTGGAAAACGAGCGTAAGCGAGAAATTAACGTCGGTCGTGCGTGACTTTCAACATGTGTACACATTTGTCTCTTTAACCCGCATGCGATCGTCGTCCCTCGTTGATCTCCTCGTACGATAATATTTAACTCATCTCAAACTCTTTGAAATAAACATTTTTCATCGTTTTAGTTATTTATTTATTTATTTATTGCTCGATTTTTCTTTCCTCTTTCTTTTTTTTTTTTTTTTTTTTTGATAGTTTTGAAATTCGAAGATAATATGATAACGATTCGTTCGTGAAAATTATATCAATGCTCATTCATAACTGTACTACAATCTATTTCTATAGACTTTTTAAAATAAATCGTTACGTTGTATGAATTTTTGAATTTTTTTTTTGTTTCTTTTGCTAAAAGTCAACATTAATGTCAGTGATATTACAATTAAATAGTGATCGATAATTATTATTTAACGTTATTAAATATGCCAGCGTCGAAATGTTAACAAGTACATCGCAATACAATTGTATTCAATTGATTATTAATTAATAGATTATCGTTATAAAAATATAATCATAAGGATAGACAATTAATGAAAAGTAAAGATCGTATGCAATGATATATCGATTAAATGTCAATAATAAAATGATTATTTCGAAATTATTACAAAGTAATAAAACTAATAAAGTCTTGAATTAATTAATGAATTATCGATGTAGAGAAATATCTAGTAGAGTTAATTAATGAAAAGTGCACGCCGAAAGGAATGATAATTAATTTAATTACGATAAAATGTATAACGTGTAAGCAGTACGTATGTGTGTGTGAGTCAAGAAAAACATAATAATTATTATTTAACATTATCGAGTATCAGTGTAAAAGAAAAGGGAACAAAAAAATGCAAATATATTGTCAAAACGAATGTGATTGCATTTCGTTGCACTGTTTCTATCCTTTAATTTTTTTTTTTTTGACAAATCACGGAAGCAAAATAATTCCAACGAGTTCGAGCTAAACGATTCTTCCTGAAATCGAGATAATTTCATCTCGAACGCGATTTATCCCCCGCGGATCGCTTTCCCGTGATAATTCCACGGTTGCATAAGTTAAAGACGCCAAAGTGTAATTCTCCGATGTGAAGCGACGTAAGTTAACGTTCTTCGCTTGCATAACGAAAGTAGCGCGCTCGTCGACTTTGCATCGTCTCTCTCTTTCTCTCTTTCTTTCTTTCTCTTTCTCTTTTTTTTCTTTCTTTCTGTCTTTCTTTCTACGTTTAACTGTATCCATGCATATATGTATATAAATATATATATATAGGTATACACGTATATAAGTGTGAAATAGTACGTATCAGTACGAGAACGTCTATTAAAGTCTATGAAACTACAACGAATAAGAGATAACTTTGGTATCCTTGACTCGAACGCTTGTACCACTCTAAATATGGAAAATATTATTCGCGAGATGATCTATCTGGATCAACGATCGAAGAAATTGAAATATATATATATACACATTATTAATCGTTCGAGAAATTAATGAAAAATTTGATGAGATATATAAACGAACATTATTATGTGATATGCGTGATAATACATAGAAATATATATATATATATATATATAGAATATATAACATGGCAAGTGTATGAAAATAAATAGAAAAATAGAAATTATTTATAAATATAAAAATTGAAAAGGATCAAAATCTATTTTCCTTTCTCTTTCTGTCCCACTCTCTTTCTCCTTCTCTCTCTCTCTCTCTCTCTCTCTCTCTCTCTCTCTCTCTCTCTCTCTCTCTCTCTTTCTTCTATTTTCACATGACATACTTTTTAACGAGTCCATCATTAAAATCGTTTGATTGTAAGGTCAACGTAGTTACGAGTGAAAGAATCCAATTATTCGATCGTTAACCGGTCACTTTAATCGTCGAAATAAAATTAAGATCTTAAACTATCGTCTCCCCTCTCCTCTCTCTCTCTCTCTCTCTCTCATTTTCTCTCTCTTTATCAACGAATACAATATCGCAAATGTTTACAATGGTGAACGAGCTGTCGCTCGCGCCCTTGTCCGGATTAGAAAGTAAACCGTATCTAGAATTTCCACGCGTTCGGCCGCGACCACGTTTCTATTGCATGTAGAATCGTTAGGTACGTTGAAATTCGTTTCTACGTTAAATATGTTCCAAATAAGGAGAAACAGAAAGAGAGAGGAAAGAGAGAGAGAGAGAGGGGGAGGGAGGGAGAGAGAAAGAGAGAGAAATACGACAAAGAATAAAAACAATACGAGTAAAAACAAAGTTTTAAGACTCACCAGTAGGAAAAGTACAGTGCCGCTGAGAGTAGCTTCAAAGGATATTCCGTACGCCATTTCTCGCGATCCTGGAGGAGGAAAGTCCTGCCTCTACCAGAAGACCGCCATCGTCATTTTCATAGTTTCTCCAAAACTAGCCGATTGTTAAATCGTCAATTCTATTTTTTCCCTTCTATTTCTTTTTTTCTTTTTCTTTTTCTATTCCCCGAATAATCGTGTCACTTTTTATTCCACCACAAAAACCGAACCGATATTATCTCTCTCTTTCCTTCCTTCTCTCGTATCCTCGAAAAATCCAATATTCCCTTTCTCTATCAATCTATCAATCAATCAA
The DNA here is from genome assembly GCF_905475345.1 of Vespula vulgaris. Lineage (NCBI taxonomy): Eukaryota > Metazoa > Arthropoda > Insecta > Hymenoptera > Vespidae > Vespula > Vespula vulgaris. The sequence goes on along the minus strand of NC_066595.1, from coordinate 2,435,111 downwards.
TCTATCTATCTATCTATCTATCTATCTATCTATCTATCTATATATCTGTCAATCTCTCCATCTATCTTCTATCCGTTCCTCTTATTCCTCCCCACCCAGGTAGAAAAATTCACACAAGAAGATCGAAAAAGATCGAGTTGGAGGGTTGGAAAGGTCGCCGGTCGCCGGAGGATAGACAAGGATACAGATGGAGATCGATCGTGAGTTTGAAAAGGAGGACTAGAGAGAGAGACAGACAGGACGAAGGTTTATTCTTCCTTCTCCTCTTCTTCTTCTTTTTCTTTTTTCTTCTTCTGACGACGATCGAGGTAACACTTTGAATATCTCTCTCTCTCTCTCTCTCTCTATCTATCTATCTATCTCTCTCGTTCGTTCGAAAATATGACGAGATAGTCGTCGCGGTCCTAACCGTAGCACAGGGCTCGAGCAACTGACAGCGGGTAAGAGTCGCGGCATACGGCGCCACGCCGCTCTCACAGCTGATTCGTTCCCTCCCCCCACCCCTTCCACCTTCTTAGAGATTCTCGTGTTAGTCTACTCCCTCCCTCTCCCTTCTTTCCTCCCTCTCTCTCTCTCTCTCTCTCTCGCTCTTTCTCACTCCCCTCTCCGTCATCGTCTCTATCCTCGTCTCTATCGCCGTTTCTGTCTTATTCACTTATCTCTATATACCTATCTCTTGTTCTCTCTTGCTTCAACCTTTTATCTATCGAGAATGTAGCAAATTTAATGAAATTCGTCGCAATATCGCAGCCCCTTCGTACTTGGACGATTCATGCGTCATCTCTCGTCCTTGTGACGTCACATCGTCACCCGCCACTTTTTCTCCTTTCCCCCGATTTCGATTTCTTTTTCTTTTTCTTTTATTTTTTTTTTTTGCGCAACGAAAGGATTATTAAATTCCTTTCTTTTTTTTTCCTCTCTAAACCTCGTCGATCCTTGGAAAAATAAATAATAAAATATTTCGCTCGATTCGTTTGTCTTCGTTGAATCTTTCGGATTAACGATAAAATTTGCGTTGTTCACCGTGCCGTCTTCTGCCTACCCGGATTTCGATATGCTAGAAAAAGAGACATACAGAGAGAGAGAGAGAGAGAGAGAGAGAGTAAGACAGTAAGTGTATGTATATGTCTATATATACGTTTGTGTGTGTCGTTTTACGAGCTTGCAAAAAGGCCGCTGTATCAAAGCACGTTAATTAAGCGCATAGCGACTCGTTACGGGCAAACGAAGGTCACAATGCATACGCAGATGCCCTATAAAACCTCGCTGCGTTCTGAGAATACCTGGCACGTGCCCTTAAACTTCTTTGCCATTATTTTTCATTCTTCTATTTCTCAGATACTTCAATTACGAATTCCTTTGATCATGAGTTTACCGAATTACGTTCGAGTCTACTCTACACGAATTCTACGAATAAAGTCTTTTCTTTTTTCCTTTTCTTTTTTCTTTTGAAATAATATCTTTCGATCTTACGACGCTAACATCCCTTTCGTCACTTTCAATTAATCGTAATCTTTCATTTTCATTGAAAGATCGAAATCATTTCGCTTCGCTCGCTTTCGAATCTAAATCGTGAACGCACTTGCTTTTTTCCCATTTTTTTTTCTTTTTTCTAGCTTTTAATCTCGTCACTCCTACAATCAATTTTCTTTCACGATTGAAAATTCCGTTCACTCGTTTGATTTCTTTCGAATTCTAATCTTCTTTTTTTTTCTCTTTCTTCGATCTTTTTTTTTTTCTTACTTCATTCGTCCAAAAATTAACTTGCCTCTTTCAACAACAGGAAGGTTCGATTCGTTTTTCTTACACATTCCGATCCAAATCCGATAGAGAATCTTTCTTTTCTTCTTTTTATATCTATCTACCTATCCATACACTTCAAAAGCAATTTTCGAACGAAAGAAAAAAAATACTTCCCGCCAAAAAAAAAAAAAAATGAAATATTCTTATTACCTAATAAATTGCATTGCATTTATATTAAATCCCCGCATATATTTCCCGCTAATTCGTTCGCCGACATGCTCGTTTGAATTTATCCAATGTATTAAAAAAAAAAAAAAAAAAAAAAAAAAAAAAAAAAAAAAAAAAACACGGAATTTCCAATTCATTGAAGAATCATGCTGTTAAGAGCCGTAAAGAAAAAACAGATTCTCATCGACGACGATTCTCATCTCGTTTTGAAACGGGAGGGAAGAAAAAAAGAAAAAAAGATCCACGCGCTCTCATATTCGCTCGAACCGAAAGTTCCGTCGACGTAATGAAACCATAGACTTAGAGGAATGACTAACATAAGAAAATCGCAATCGGATTTAACAAAATCCTTGTGCAACTCAGCGGGGATGAATAACCGACCTTGCCGATCTCACGTTCGCACGCACACGACCTTCGCCCGATGTCGAAGAATGCAAGGATCCACTTTTTCTTTCCCCTCCCACCCCTCTACAAATATATATCTTTCTCTTTCTCCCTCTATCTCTTTCTTTTTCTCTTTCTTTTTCTCTATCTCTTTCTCGACTTTGCGTCTTTCTCTCTCGCGCACAAAATTAACGCGATTCTACGAGCTAGAGAAAGAAATAAATATAAATATATATATAATAAAATTGTGATTCAACAATTCATGATGTCTTCTCTCTTTCAATCAGAAAATATCACGAATGAAAATTCATTTGTATAAAATGAAATAGTTAAGTACATGCAGTTAGCGATAATAAAAGTAAATACGATGTATGTAACTTATTGAAATTATCGAATCGATTTAACGACGCGAAACAACGATATTCGTTATTTACAAATTATTCTTGTAAAGATGCAAGTTTACGTGAGTGTACGATAAATGAAAGGAAAAAAAGAGAGAGAGAGAGAGAGAAAGAGAGAGATAAAGAGAAAGAAATAAATGCGATTTAACGATTTGCGGTGACTCGTCTCTCATGAAAAAGAAAAGAAAAAATGAAAAGAAAGAGCGAGAAAAAAAAAGGACAAAATTACAAAACGAGTTCTTTCACTTGGCCATTCATTTATTTAATGTTTTTTAACGCACGAAATGGCCGACGATAACAACAGGAAGTACAATGTAACAAATTGTCGAATCGATTTAACGACGAGAAACGGTAATCTCTTTTGATATTTTAGCAAATTGTACCTGTCTGAGAGAGAAAAAAGAAATAAAATGAAATAAAATAAAGTAAAAAAAAAAAGAAAAAAGAATGAAGAAAAAAAAAACGTAAAAGAGACAAGAAGAAAAAGCAAATTGGTAATAATCTTCACGAAGTTACGGAAGGATCGTCCGCGTAACGTTATCGCGCGACTTTATAATAATGTGCGAACGAAGATTATTAAAATCTTATGCGACATTGGAAACATTCTGAAACTCCAATCTTTCTCTCTCTCTCTCTCTCTCTCTCTCTCTCTCTCTCTCTCTCTCTTTTACATTTACTTATGTATGCGAGAGAGAGATATATTATGAAATACATAAGCGTATACCGTTCGTCGAATATCTACAATCTTATCGAACTAGGTATTGTATTCGAAATAGTTCGTACTATGTTTATCTATTTATAGGATATAGAACATCTATCTGCTACTAACGTGACACTTTAACATACTCTGTGATACCAGTTTTGTTCTATCTCAGTTAGATCTAAAAAAAAATATATATGTATATTTAAAAGAATATATTATAGTACGAAAATATGTGTGAACGTGTATAAAAATTTTTGAAGTGTTCATCGTAAAAAAAAAAAATAAAAATAAAAATAAAAGTAAAAAAAAAAAAAAATTGTTCCCAACTATAAATAATTTCTTTCGTACGATACAAACTTCGATAAACCATTCGATCAATATCATTTCCATTCGTAATTAATTAGATTAATTAACTCGAACGATCAAACTTGAATAGTCTAATCCTGAATTTTGATGCGATTTATACCGTGTGAAAATAACGAGTCATGATTTTTCTTTGCATTCTCCACTCTTTCGAATCGTTTTATCTTTCTCACGCGTACATTGACACATACACATAAACATACACATATACGTACATATATATATACATATATACGTACATATAAAGACTCACGATGGCCGCTAAATTTTCCCTTCGACTGCATTACTCGAACGTTTCTTTAGCGGCTTCTGCGTTCTGCGAGTTCTCCTCGAAATCCTCGGCAAGAATTCTCTCGAGGGACTTGCATGGGTGACTTACATATATCGGAGGTCAACTATGTCCTAAGCATTATCTCGTCGCATTGTTCGATACTTTTACAACATTTTCACGTTGAAAATGTACTATAAACTTTAAAGTCGATTTCGTGAAGAAACAATTCTTTTTTTTTTTTTTCGTAATACTATTCACAAAATTTTTTATATTAATTAATATTAATTAACTCGATAAAAAAATCATATTAAAATTGAATAAATTATATATTATACACTGTGAGTGTATTTCGATTGAAACATCTAAATATAACTCTATAATGTAACGTGTGTACGCGTATGCGTGTGTATATATACATATATTTGCTAAACGTATCGTTTCTTTCTCTTCGAATTTTTCGAGAATAGAAAGAGAACTTGGATGTTTTTTAATCATGCTTTTAATTAAATTCCACTAACCAACACAAGGACGATGTCATTCAAAAATTTTTTGTCGTTTTGAACTTTTTTTCTCTCTCCTTTTCTTTTTTCAACTCCTAATCATAAATTGTCTCTCATTATTATACATCGCGAATATGAATTTTTAATTAATATATTATCCCCGGGACAGATAAAGTCTTGTCGTTTTAACGTATTAATAAAATTTGAAGGAAAAATAAAAAGAGAATAATAAATTGTACGATCAGTCGATTTGTAATAACATCTATTATAGAAATAAATTTGAACGAAGATGCCACTGATCGCTAAGATCGAGCGAACATATACAAAAATTCTTCAGTTTCCCATGTTAATCTTTAACTCGATTTTAATTATTCCCTGCTGAGATAATTCCAATCGTAAGACTAAATTTCCATCGTGATATCGCCCTGTCGTTATCTCAACAAAAGAAATTTTAACGATCTTGTTTCCTAAACTCGTTTGATCGAATAAAAAAAAAAAAAAAAAGAGAGAGAAAAGAAAAAGAGAAAAGAACGAACTAAAAAAAAAGTAAATTATGAAAGATCTGCATTGTGTTAATTTTAAATATGAAAATGAAGAACTGTACTGGAATTAAAAGAAAAAAAAATTATATAGAGAACATGTTTTTACGAAACTACTTTTTTTTTTTATCTCTATCATTATATAATATATTTTATATATTACATATTATAATTAATTATAGATTATATATATATACTATCATCTTATATAATCTCTACTTATAAATATATATAAATATTTATTATTATATATTTATTAATATTAATATCCGATATAATCACTCGACGATATTGTTGCATCGATTTATTCAATAAATTTTTTCTCTCTCTTTCTCTCTTCTCAACTTTTTAAATAAATAAACAATATTTTGTATAAAATTGATCGAGAGTTTCACAAAGGCCGAAAACTCACGATCCAATTATCGTAAAGTAAGTATACATAGCAGTATTATCGTTCTCTCATCCGAACTACGGTGCATCTCGAATGCATTCGATGTGCAACGGTGGCCGGTGCATCACGCGAGCAAGTGCTGCTGCTCCTGTTGCTATAGCTGCTCGCACGATAATACGAGCACGAATTCGTCGTAAATCTCTTTCTCTCTTTTTTCTCTCTGGCTTCCTTTCTTTGTATCTACCATGCTTGGTAGCAGACTATCAAGAAAAAGAGAGAGAGAGAGAGAGAGAGAGACTCGGTTAAAGAGACTAAAGCGTAACTTTATTTCCAAGGAATTCGACACGACCTGGATTACTGATCGAACTTCTCTTTCGATCAAATCTCTTTGAATAATAGATTTTTATTTATTTATTTAATTTTTCTAGTAGGACTCTTCAAAGAAAACTGATAAGAACAGGAACACGACATTACTAAGAAATTTTGTGATATATATATGTATATGTATATGTATATGTAAATATATACATGTACGTTATATTATATCTCTGTATTAATGTTAATATAGATAGATAAATCAATTATTATTTATATAATATAATTATATATAATTAATTAATATAATTGGTATAGATAAAACTAACATTATCATAATAAAATTTTGTCTGTTGTATTCGTAAATCTGTTTTATGATATTATTTCGTTGCTTTATATTTCATATATTGTATTTTATATTTATATCGTATTGTCACAATTTTTAATTTGAAACAAGATAAACGTCGGATACAATTTAGTTATCAATTTTTAAATAATATTTCGTAGCTTTATATTTTATATATTTTTAATGATGTCAGTCAGTAATTAGAAATGAGATAATGAAATAAATTTTCGAAAATTCGTTTCATAACGTCGTTTCGTCAAAATTATATGCAACTTCGATCGAAATTTGGAAACCACGATGAAATCATCGGATTAATTCATTTTCAAAAAGGCATATCATCGATTTCTAACGTAAAGCAATTTGATATTCAATGTCACGAAAATATCGGTGTCAAGTTTCGAAAAAAGAAATAAAGACGCATAAAATTGTCCCAATGCTTCATTCTTTGGGTTAATGGAAACGATATCTCGTGTGTCTTTTCAGAATGAATCATCGAATTCGATCGTTGGTCACGCTCAATATTCTTCTTTCATCCGTGATTCCCGAACCTTGGAATCTGAGAAAAGCATCGAAAAAATGGTGTAACGGGTCCCGATCGAGAGGTCGATAAACTCGACAAGAATCGAGAATAACGACGACGCTCAAACATTTTCTCCAACAATATCATTATTATTAAATGTATTATTAATCTTTTATATTTCAAATTTTCCTATGTCCTTCGAATTTTGCAGATAATAATTTGAATAATTGATTTTTTTAAATTGCTCAACTATTTTCTGATAATAAATTTTATATTCGTACTACTTGCAGACAAATAATTATTCGATCATTACGATTATTTTTTTTCGATCTCATTTTCATATACATACATACATACATACATATATACATATATTTTTCAGTCTCTGTTATATTTATATTATACATTAGCGAAAACGAAATATCTCTCTCTCATTTTTTTTTTCTTTTTTTTTTCTTCTTTGCGACAGACCGTAATGCATATTAGCATTTTATCACGTATCGTAAATTTTCACCGAAAGTTTCGCGCCACCCTTTTGATCGGTAAATAAATTACGATCGAAAGATATCGTTGTATCAGGAATAATAAAGTTCGAACGAAAATGCGCGCGTGGGATAGACTCCGATTCTTTAATACCACCGCTCGTACTAATTACCGAGTGATCTATCGATCTTACTTTTTGTCGGAAATTTCGAAACTCTGTGAAAAGAAAGAAAAAAAAAAAAGAAAAAGAAAAGAAAATTATATAATTAAATAATTTCCATCCTCGATCTTTTATTCATATTCTTTTTCAAAACCTTGTCAATGATCTTTCATTCAGTCCACTTGAACAATTCAATTTACGATTTATATAAATTATTACTATTACTATTATTGTAATAACCTGTTGCAAGATTAATAAAGAAATACTTTATTACAAAAAAAAAAAAAAGAAAAAGGAAAAGATGAAGACGAAGTGTAAACGTACAAAATAATAACAAAAATATGGTATGTAGGTGGATACTTAAAATAGTTTTCCCCAAAAAAAAAAAAAAGAATAATACGACAAAACATAACGTAGCTTATTAATAAACTAATTACGCCTTTTTTTAAAAATAAATATATCAGACGAGAAAGAGAGAAAGAAAGAGAGAAAGAAAGAGAGAGAGAGAAAGAGAGACAGAAAAAAAACAAACATTTAATACATCGATGCAACCGTGTCGAGTCGATAGGTCAAAATAATGGAAAAGGTCATGCACAGCATAAAACACATTCTTAAGAAAGGAAGAGAGAGAGTTTTGTTTTCTTCATTTTTTTTTCTTTATTTTTTTTTTCTTTTTTTTGTACACGCAAGATAGAAAAAGAGAGACAGAGAAAGAGCAAAAGCAGAGGAACGAGCTCGTCGACACACGAACCACTACTGGCCACTACTGTGTGTGCTCCTTTTCTTATAATCTTAATGTCAATCTCGAAACCATGCTCGGCTACCGTCTTACACATACTGGCACGAAAAACGTCGACGATGAAAAGTGTCGACCGCCTCGTATCCAATCGTTTCTCTTCTTTTTTCTCTCCCTATCTTTCTCATTTACTTTCTCGTCTTCTTCGTTTCTTTCGTATCTTTAAACAGAAAAAATACTATACGAATTTATTTACCATATCTATCGTTTACGAAAAGGTTCAGCAAATTTCGTTGAATCGAACGATTCGATGCAATTATTTCTTTCTTTCTATAACATTGCAAATATTCGAATAATTTTATATATTTATTCGCGATAACGTTATTAATCGTTCATCTGAAATTTGGACGAATGAAAGGTATGGATCCAAGAGTTTTTTCAAATATATACTTTTATATTCATTTATCGTTCGAAATGTTTCGAAGATTCTTCAATTCTTTAAATATATTGTTACAAGATTTAAAAAAAAAGTATATATATCAAAGAACATATTGATATTCTGTTTCCCCTTTTTTTTAACTAATCATCATCGAAAGAAATTAATATTTATAACTTTATAATAAAATTCCTTTTGCGTTGAGCACGTTTGCAACTTTTTATATACTCCTTGTTTACTCGAATGATTTTAATCATACCAGTCGAACGAAGCTGTAAATTATTGAGTCGAACATGGATGATGAAAAGAGAGACAGAAAGAAATAAAAAGACAGAGAGAGAGAGAAAGAGAGAGAGAGAAAGATAGAGATAGAGATAGAAATAGAAATAAAGAGAGGGAGAGAGAAAAAATGATATAGTTTCTTTCTGTCTACTTTCCGGATACAAAAACGGAAGTAAAAGAACGATGGTGAGTTTAAATTACTCGGTGGTGTTACGAAAACACAGCCCGACTTTGAATCATCGATATCGTGTTTAACTTCGGAATGTAAGGAGGAGAGGCGTTGGCGTCTCAGCACGATTTTTCCTTCGTCTTGAACGCTCGCACGCGATATCGCGCCCGACGAATCGCGCCTTTCGGGAGACTCGCCTTTCGAGGTCGCGAGCTCTTGTTGATTCACGATCTTCCAGTAGAGAAAGACAGCAAGAGACAGAGACAGAGACAGAGACAGAGACAGAGACAGAGAGAGAGAGAAAGAAAGAGAGAGAGAGAAGTACAGATATAGAGATAAGGATAGATAGATAGATAGATAGATAGATAGATAGATAGAGAGAGAGAGAGAGAGAGAGAGAGAGAGAGAGAGAGAAAGAGAGAGAATAAACCATAAAAATTTATTGTCACATAGACATTTAAAAAGAAAAAGAAAAAGAACAAACAATTATTTCTATATCTATAAAAGAGACAAAGAAAGATAGAAAGAGAAACACAAAAAATAGAGAGAGAGAGAGATTGCATTTTATGTGCAGTCCAATAAAAATTTATTATACTCGCGTAAAATCATAATTAACTATATATATAACAATGAAGTAGTTAAATCACAAAGACGGAAAGACGAAAAGAAACAAAAAAAAATCGTAGACGTGAATAAACTTTTATAGAGTTAATAAACTTCTTCAATGCAAATCCCTTTCCACTTTAATATTCCTTCGAAAATATGATTCGGCTTGTTAGACGATAAAAAATGGAAGAAAAGAAAACAAAGCGTGATTTCTTTTCCTTTTTCTTTTTTATTTTCTCTCTTTTTTTTTTCTTTTTTTTCTTTCTTTGAGGGAGAGAAAAAGAAAAAATACTCCCTCTCCCTTTCTTTCTCTGTCTCTCTCTTCGAGTCATTCATCCAATTCATTTTTCACTTCTGGGCTAGAGTTGAGAGTGGGCGGGGTGGAGAGAGAAGGGGGAGACGTAGGATGAGGATCTTTTATAGCATGCTCGAAATCTTGGATCTTTTTTGACCCCCAGGTTCTTCTATAAATAGTCCAAAGTTTCGATTCTGCGTATCGAGAATGGCCAATGCCATGAGAGAGACGTAACCTGGACATCTGAGAGAGAAAGAGAGAGAGAGAGAGAGAGAGAGAAGATGACCACCATGGAAATAGTGTTAATAACCCTTCTCTCCCTTCTTTTAGCGAACACGATTAGGTCTTTCGAACATGGTTCTCTGTCTGTTTTTCTTTTTATTTTTTTTTTTTTTTTTACAGATCAACATCTTTCTTTCTTTCTCTCTCTCTCTCTCTCTCTTTCTTTCCCTCTTTCTCCATGTTTCTGTCTCCTTCTTTTATTCTCTTTTTTTTGACTTTTTTTATTTTTTCTCTCTTTCTTTACTTTCTCCCTTGGGTCTCTCTGTCTTTGGCAGAAACGAAACGGTCTGAAATACGCGACAGTTTACGTTAGACGAAAATAGAATTTCGAGTTGGAATTCCCTGAGTTGGTATGCATATTCCGGTTTTTTGCCTATCAAAATAACACGATCCACACGGCCTTATGTTTTTTCGACTCACCCCTTTCACTCTTCTTCTCACTCTTTATCTTTTTTCTTTCTGTGTCTGTGTGTTTGTTTGTTTGCTGTTTGTACGTGTGTCTGTGCGCGTGTCTTCTTTCTCTCGAAAGAATTCGTTTCTGGTGTTCCTTTTTTTCAAGGGTTATCGATCTCCTTGAATTCTCTTACCTAAGTTTCTTTTTTTTTCTTTTTTTTTTTCTTCATTTATCGCATATAGTCGATAATATGTAAAATCAATTGTACTGAATTATTTAATCGAATGAATAATTAATAATTAACGACAAAAAGTATATCTAACTGTATCTATAAAATATTCATACTCGTTTCTGTAATACACTTCTCCTTTATTTTTTTCATTGATATTAAATCGATTAAAAAGAAGAAAAAGAAAGGAAAAATAATTTAGTACATAGATTCGTAAATCGATAAAACTATTTTCTTGCAGCATCTACGATATATTTCTCAGTGTATCGACAAATAAAACGATATTTAAAATGTCCAAGGAGTAGTTCCTCGATTATTTACTATACGCATACGAATAAAACGATTCGATGATTCGCTGATAAATTCAATGATAGAAAAATTCTATGTAAACACTTTCAAATCAACGTTTTCAATTTTTCATTCGCAGTCATCCATTCGTTTGGGACTTTTCTTATCTCGATCATAAACCGATTTGGGAATTCGATTTTGCGTTGTTTACAATCAAACGATACGCGTTGATTATGCGTTGTTGAATTTTCTGATTGGACGTATGACAAAAAGATAAATAAATAAAAAATCATCGGCAACAATTTTATCGGAAATTCGTCGTAGCGTGTATCATGGATCGTCGTGAATACCGATTGGCCTTGCGAAAAATGCAGATCTTTTTTTTAAAGATCGTCGATCTCTCTCTCTCTCTCTCTCTCTCTCTCTCTCTTTCTCTCTCTCTCTCTCTTATGCCTCCTACAAAGGACAATTCAAATTATACGGAACATTGGTGTCGGAAAGTACATAGTTATCGTTTCCCTCGATGTTCTCTCCTTATGTTAATCCGCTTATATTCAAATGAGATCGACTAAGAAAAAAAAAAAAGAGATGCAAGTAAGAAAAAAAGAAAAGAAAAACGAAAAAGAGAAGAAGAAAAAGAACGAAGATATAACGGGTCCTTAATGTACATCGATTTCACGTCTTACTTACTTACGTACTTATTCGCAAATAATTCGATAATGAAATAATTTTATCGTCTGACTACTAAATATTTTAAATACATAATTTAATATGTATATATATATATATATATATATATATATATATATATAGAATATTATTTGTAGACTCATCGTGAATCATTAATGAATGTTTACGTATAACCTCAAACGAAGCCCCAATTTATTTGATAATATCGAATCTTATATGGTTCTATTTCATACTATTTGGTCCTATTCTATCCTATTTGATCCTATCCGATCCTATTCGGTCTAATTCGATCGTATTTAGTCCTATTTGATTCTATTAAATATTATGTTTTTTTTCTGATTCTGTTATGTAATATTCTTTCCTATCTTAAAATTTACTATTAACGATCGGTAAAACAGGATTCTACTAACGTCGACATTGTTGGTCGGTATCGATTATTACTAAATTGGTTGTAATTACGACAACGAATATGATTAATGTTTAAAAATTGTCATATTTCGAAGTAATATACTGATTTTTAATTTTTGTTAAATTCAGCGAACAAACGAAAAGAATGTTAATTCCTTTTATTAATTACTTACCCTTTACGATGTTCTTCGATGACGTCCTTTCCATAATATCCATCCTGTTCGTATCCCTCTTCTCGTAATCCATAATTGTTGCGAATTTATTTCATTTTAGTATCACTAACAACACCTTGAGAAATGATACGATGGCTGAATCATTATATCGATGATATGATATACACTGATTATCACTTTTAATTTTATGCACAGATCACATTAACGAGATATTTTCCTTCTTTCTTTTCTTTTTTTTTTCGAAACACAATACGACTTAAGTGACGTAATCGAACGATAAAACACAATGAACGAATGAACACTGATTTTAATCACTCTCTTTAATCCTTACGAGTATCACTTCGTTATAAAGAAAGATTACGTACTTATTACGCGCAAATTAATTTCAATGCACTCACCAAATCTGACGATTGTATCTTATTATACAGGTTAAGTACGGTCATGTTATTACTCTGATATACTACGCCAAACTGACATTGTAAAAGAACGTGAATAATTTTTGACCTATGTCTAACATTCGTCAACGTGTTTTGTTTATTTACGTTGTTGTACTTTCCAAGAATTATACTTCAATTTAGTTGGCAAGGAGAACAATACAACACATCGATAAAGGAAACCGAACTACGTACCGAACAGATCGTAATAGCAACCGATGTGAATTTGGAACAAATGACGATCATGCGCATGCGCAGAACACGATGCTCTTTCTCTCTCTTTCTTTCTCTCTCTTTTTCTCTTTCTCTCTCACTCTTTCTCTCTCTTTCTCTCTCTTTCTTTCTCTCTCTCTCTCTCTCTCTCTCTCTCTCTCTCTCTCTCTCTCTCTTATTTAACGGAATATTAAAAGTAGTGCCATGACTAATGAGTATTAATACGCGCAAAAAGAAAAATACTTAATCTTCATTAAATAATTAGATAATAATTCTTATATCATCGTCGATATAACCCAATTCTGATAATTGATATATTCATTATCATTTATTTTGATTTATAACATAATTTAGAATGGCATTGTGTGTGCTCGTAGATTTTGTGTGTGCTCGTGTGTGATCGTAAATTTTTTTTTTATTGTCCCCTAGGTTATTAGTATCGAAAAAAATAAAAAAAAATAAAATAAAATAAAAAATATTTTAACAATTCAAGATGATCTCTAGTATATTGATATTATCGTATTAAAATATTTCGCCAAGGAGTAAATTCGACGAAGAAAGCCGATAAATCGAGCCGCAAATATTTCACGGACGACGTTTTCTTCACGATCAGAGAGTTAAAAGGAACATAATTAATTGACCTGCCGGAATCTCGTAAGGTATACATTCGTTATACCCGCTTGATGACGTATCCAAGATTTATAGTCGGTATTTGCCGAACATCGTGTCCTGTCGATCCAGCGTCGATAAAAATTTCGTTCCTCTTTCGATATCTCGTTGAGTCTCGAGCTACCGATTTACGCACGGCTTCTCGATAAAACGCTTTGGACGTGTGAAAAAATATAAAACAAAAAGAAAGAGAGAAAAAGAGAAGAAGAATATAAAAAGAAATTAAAAAAAGAAAGAAAAAAAAAAAAACATCGTGCAAGGAACGATCAACTCGAAAATAAATTCGACGAATAAACAGCCGTCTCGATTAAAAATCTTTGATTTTATTTGATGGAAAATAAAAAAAGAAAAAATGAAAATATACAAATAAAAAGAAGAAGAAAAAATTAAACAGAAAAACTTAAATATCTTTCTTTATTTTCATCGATCTTATCTATCGACGAAATCTTGTTAACGGGTTCTCACTTCTTTTAGATACGTATCTGTACCTATATATATATATATATATATATATATATATATATATATATATACACATATCCAAATACATATACATATATGTAACGTTCGTAATAAACATTTCATATCATTCAAACGTGTTAAATATTTAAAAGACGTGAAGTTCCGCGAAACTTTGTACGACAAACAATATAAAAAGGAAATTTGATCCTGAAGGATGAAAAGGAGATGAAGGAGTTGGAGGAGAAAGAGGAGGAAGATTCCAAGTAAATACGCGTCTGAGATTCGAATCAAACGTAGGTAAGTGGGTGTTTCGTGAATATTCAACGACTCGAAACTTGACCATTTTACATACTCGAGACGCAAATATAGTAGATATACATAACGAGAAGAGTACGGCAATTTCGTTACCGACAGTGCATTCATTAAAACTATTCCTCACCTTTGATAATGACTTACGTTAACAATGAATTCAAGTGTAATTCTTAACCAATTTTGATGGATCTCATTTTAAAAACGAAGGTTCCAACGAAGAGATGACTTCTTTCATATTTTTCACAAAGCATTATTTTTTACGAAAAGAAAAAAAATCGTGTCAAAAATTATACACATCTTTACGAGAATAGGTTAGACGCTAGAATACAAATTTTGTAGAAATTCGTAAAACGCATTTTCACGTTTGTGTCGCGTAATAACGTTCTACCAATTGATAATATAAAAAATTAATTTACTGTTTTTCTCTTAATAAGTACATAACTTAACTTCGTTTCAATATAAATATCAAATTTTAGAATGGTTAGTATATATATATATATCATATACAAAATATATAGTTTTGACTCACGCAGCAAGAATAGAAGCTACGTACGTGTGACGACAAGCTAGTATGTGTGTATGAAAAATCTACGTAATGTGCAAGTAAGAAAATCTAATTTCTATTAAAAATTTAATTTTACGTTTAAACTAACTTCTAATGACTTTGCAACTCTTAGATTTTATACGACGTACTACTTTTTAATTACATATATAAATTAATAAATTAATTCACACACACACACACACACACACACATCACATACACATACACATACACATACAAATATATCATATCATACACACAATCGCGTCATATACGTAAAGTGACGTATTGCGCATGCGTGACCAATGCCTACTACCTACGACACAACCAATCAACGTTCTTTCGAATTCTGTCCTGCTAGAGAACACAACGAAGCTCCGTCGTCACGATAATTACAGGTAATTGACATATATTTTTCAACATAAATCATCTTCCAATATATCAATCAATTCACAAATAAATATTCTTCAATCGACATTGTATTAACGAATCGTGACAATGTCGAGAATAAAAGATATTCATCTGTAAAATAATTTACGCATTACTCGTATTTTTCTTTACAATTTTTTCGATCATTATTACTACAGATATCGTATTGTAATAATTAATTTTCGTAGTTTGGAGTAATAAAGTATCCATTTCGACAGTTTTTGAGTTCGTATATCATATATTTAATGTTTCGATATTTTTGTTTAAATAGATCGAAAAATTATAAACATCGTGGGAGTCCATTGTATAGATGGCATAGATGGCGCAATGCGCAACGCGAAAAGTCCACTTAGCCTCCTCGCTACCGATGCATCCGCCATTTTGAGTTATTTTGTGCTACCGATGGCTGCGGAGTTTCGTCGTCTCGTTAATTACAGGTAATTAATATATTTTTTCTAACGTACACCATTGTTTTATATATCAATCGATCGTCGGAAACTCGATTTTCACGTGTGAGTGTTATTAAATTGTGTCATCGTCTCGTTTAAAAAATATCCGTGAAAATAAAATCGGCGTCTCCACGTCCTTAGTGAACATTTTTTATTTCGTATTTTCTGCATATATTTTCTCTATATCGATTTTTTTTCTAGTCTATTAACGATACTCTAAATAATCTTTCAATAATCAATCGTGTACGATTTTATATTTCGCCTTATATATGATTTTCATATATATACGTATACATATAAGTACACATACACACATACATACATACATATATAGATACTTTTACGAACAACACATTAGTATATCACACATTGCACACATATATGTATATATATATATACATATGCACGAAATTAATTTTCTACATCATTAATATCGATCTATTCGCTTGTTCTAATAAAAGAAACTACGGAGAAACATGCTAGAAATAATATTAAAGTAAGCAATTCGCAGAAACGCGTATATAAATCTCTTTGTAAATAAATATAGAATATTCTTTGTCAATGAATTCTTTGCTCCGGTGAAAAAAAAAACAGTTGAGCGTAGTACGATGTTATTCAAGTATATTGATACGTATGTTTGTGTATTAGTCGGAGAATTTAGGAAACAGTACACACAAAGGGACGTATACAATCAAAGGACGTTTGCGAGCTCAGCCTTGGCACGACTTTCCCTCTTTGTCCTCTTCTTTGTTTCATAATAGTATTACTCAGTTTTCATAGTCGTGAGGACCTGTCTAGACGTGTTCGCAAATGCTCCTGCTACATTAATTCTGGTTCGTCTAATTTTTCATTAATATTATATAATTAAGTTTCTTAATTAAGTTTTATGCAATTATTTATAATTTATTAATCCTTTAATTTATTAGTTTTATATCATATTAGATTTCAATATATATATATATATGCATGACACTTATATGTAATAGATGGATCACATTTATATATTATATATATACACATAGATATATTTCATCTTATTTTATATTAATAATATTCTTTAATTTTGTCTAGTTTTTATTCATCATATTCAACTAATCCATCGACTTGGACACATTCAACTACAACTATCGTCTACTTTCTTCTATGGAGGCTCTTCTTATGCAGCATGTACAAGTAAGTTTATCTTTAAGAAATTTTAATTAAATTTCAATTAATATATAATAAACTAGATATTGATTTTAATGAACTATATATGTTATGTGTATAATTATCATATGTAGATACATTTATTTACATAAATACATAAAAGTTTGTTCTATATTAATAATAATTTAAAACTTTTTTTCTTTTTATTCAACTTATTCAACTAATCCATCGACGTGGGCACATTTGGTGACAACTATCATATACTTTCTTCTATGGCTTATCTTACACATCATTTATCCGTAAGAAATTTTAATTACATTTCAATTAATATATAAAAAACAGGATATTAATTCTAATAAATTACAATTGAATATACAGATCTCATATACATATTGTACGTGTACGTCACACATATTTTAATCATATTTTATTCACACATTTATATACATAAATGCATTTACTTTTATTCTATATTAACAATATTCTTAAATTTTGTCAATTTCTTATTTATTTTATTCAATTAGTCTGTCGACTTGAATATATTCGATAACAATTATCATCCGTTGTCCTTCGTATAGTGTATATAAATAAGTTTATCGTTAAAAAATTTTTATTCAATTTCAAGTAATAAAAAGATTGATATTAATTTTAACAAACTATTTATTGTGTGATACAATTTGATCTGTTCTATTGTAATTTTATTATGAGTTTATATACTGTATTGTAGCCAGAGTTTTTACTACATAATATTTATAATTTCTCGCAAAAAATTTAATGAATAATAAACTATATGGATCTCTATACGCAGTTACCTCCCAGTGGTGAGATCCGGTAATCGGTATTGCGTACGTTTATGTATTTTATATCATACAACGTACGTACTGCCGGGCCAAAGACTGACGTTCGGTGCATTAGAAAATTTTTTCAAAGATATTTTATTGAATATAGAGAATGTTAAGAATCATAGAGAACAATAAATAATACGCGTTAAATTAAATTAGAATAAAATTTCAAGATACGTTTAATCGTTTAATTAATATAAGTATAATCATTATTTCAATATTACTGTTTAGTTTTATTTGTCACTTTGTCTAGTTTTACTTTAATGCTGTATCTATTTTAATGTATAGGTATTCACGCAATTAGTATACTTCTTTAAACAGATCCCTATCGTGATCATATCTATTTTTAAAAGATAGATACAACGCGATTTTAATCGTTTGCTTTTACATATTAATTTATTTTACTATAGTTTACAAGTTCTACAGTTACATCTTTTGAATCTTTTGTTTTATTATTATTATTATTATTATTATAACATACAAAAGATGTAATACAAGTTCATAATTTTAGATCATATAATTTGAATATTGATATGACAATTAATGAATAATATGATAATGAATAATATGAATAATATTTAATTTTTAATATGATAATTAATGAATAATATAATAAATGACATTTAATATATAATATTTAATATGATAATAATACTTAATACGATATAAATTGTAAAAGTAAACGCCACTGCTTGCTTTAACAATTTTTATTCAACAGGTCTTCAGTTGTTGATCGCGCGCAATGCGATCATAGAGTCAGTGTTTGTGCGAAGTAATTTGATTGTTTTGCAACCAAACAGGTTGCTTTAAAAATAAAATAAAATAAAATCGCGAATTAGAGTCAGTGTTGTTCGCCGATTAGAATTTCTCGGTCGTGTTAATAAAACACAAAACAAGAATTTAAGTAATATTCTTGTTAAAACTATTTGTTCGCCGCGTTGTTAAAATCATTAACACACTTTTGGCCAATTCGGTGGAAGAGGATTGCGTTGCGAAAAATATTGTTATGGTCGAAAGTGTGAATTTAAAAATTCATCCTCTTCATCTTTACCTACGAATGTAAAGCTTCGTCTGGATAAAATTACACGTAAGTATTTTTCTTTATTTTAATCATTACTTCTCATTCATCAATAAGTTCATAGTTTTTTTTTTTACTATTTCCATTCATTAAAGATATTCCTTTTAATATGAAATATATAACTAATCATTTTTTGTGCCTTATTAATTACAGATCAATCAACGATTCAACGATTCAACGATTCAACGATTCAACGATTCATCGTATCAACGATTCATCGATTCAACGATTCAACGATTCAACGATAATTTCAACCAACTTCACGACATCATTCGACCTCCTACGAGGGGGACGAGTGTTTTGGAGCCATCGCAGAACTTCTTAAGTAGTGAGTGAAAAATTTAAAGTTCCTCTGGTGCCCATCATGCCGAGGATGAAAGGTCCTTATCGGCACGGGTTACTGGTTGTATTCGTAGACGTCCCATGTCCGAAACGAGCAAAAGTGTCCGTGATTAAGATCTTTGATTTTATTCACGAGTGGTCCCTATGTTTAGTTAGATATTTTCTTGTGCATATTTTATTATTATTATTATTATATATATATAGATCAGGCCAGGGTCTTCTTGTTTCAAAGTCGTTTAATTTACAGTGCTGTTTATTAGCACTTTTCTCTCTTCGTTTTTGCTCGCGATATTAGTAATGAAATCGGGCATTAATTTACCCGATTTCGTATAAAGCATATAACGTGGTCTACGTTACATGCATTGCTTCGTACTTAGTCCATTTAATCGCGATTTATTTCGATATTTCAAAATATCGATTTACCAACAAATGAGCAAGAAGACAAACCCCTTCCGCGACGGATAGATTCTGTCAGTTAAGTGGTGGATTATAATCCCGTTCTTTCATTAGAACAGCCATTTGATGAAAGGAGTCGTCCGAGGTTTTTTATTAAAATTATATATTCTTTAATAATGAAATTTCATAACTGCATAATGCGTATGCATATATATTAGCTATGTGCATATTTCATCCCTCCATGTCAACGACTGCCTACCGCGGGTCGCTCAAAGGCCCTTAAGCGGTGCATACAGGTGGGGTTGCAAAACTATTTTTGCCACTTATTATTTTTTTACCACTTTTAGTGGTAAAACCCATATGTGGTGGTCACACTCGTATGTGGTGACCGCCTACCATCATCCATCCTTGCTTGAGCTCTTGCTAATAAGACGTGCAAAGAGACTCTAGAGTCACAGTCCGCTTAAATTTTTTTTATATATATATTTTTATATATTTTTTTATATATTTTTTTATATATATATATTATAAATTAATCATTTTTTAGCTCAGGATTTTCAGCACTAATATACTAATACCCCTTTCTCCCACCATGCTTTCTGCGTTCTCATCTATGCGTTTAACCCAGGTGTTACTCGTATGGGTGAGAAACGGTCAGTGTGGATTTAGTTTTAAGTTTCCTTTTCAGCGGCTGTCATTGTGCTGGTGATTGCACGGTGTACCTTGCACTTGTATGTGCGTTTTAGGAAGTGCATTGTACATCGTTTCGCGATAACTTTTAAATAAATATATTATATATATCTAATATATAATTATATTAATATCGGTTTGCATAGTAGTTACCACATTCTTGTGGAAAATTTTAAATACTCGTATATGTTACTAGTATCTATATGTATACTAGTATGTACTAGTATTTTTGCTTTAGTCATATATGCAATAATCATTAGCCTTGGCAGTCGATTTCAGCAAATGGTACGTACTCCTATATATATTAGAAAAAATACGTGGTTGAACTAGGGTGTCGGAGGTGCCCCGGGGCATGCTCTCTAGTGTAGGCTTTTGCACCCTGGTGGAGTGTGAGAGAACCGTGGAGTGTATGTGTTGGTGTGAATGTTTGCACTTTTTAAATATAGGTCATAGGCAGGCAGGTAGCATACTTTTCTGAGTGAATGTTTCAATTAATTTTAAGCAGGTAGGGACCGGGTAAGGATGCGATTCTCACTCAGGAGTGGGAAGTCCTTTCTCCGGGGATTTGTGAAGTTTCAGCAAATTTTACGATCTTTCAGCATGGCTGAACTTTATCTTTTTGTATTTTTTTTTTTTATTTTTTTTTTTCTTACATTTTTTGCTGACACTTTGCATTGCGCGATATATCAGTATCAAACAGTTCGAAAGACTTTGCACCCAATGAGAACATCAGATACATCCCATATCTTTTGAACTTGGCAAAGGATTTTGAATTTGTTCGATACTTAGTTTTAAATTAATTCTTGCACTTCGCGATTTTTAAAATACTTACCATCTATATATTTCTTATTTAGAAATAGAATATACCTGCATAAGTAAAATGAAAGTATTACAATTCTTGTGATCTTGACATTTTACCGAAACTATATCCATCTTCTAAGTGCAACGAGTTAATGTTAGTATGTAATAGGTTCATCGAATAGAATGAATATTATATCTGCTGGAGCATTCGATTAAATGTGCCTGTGTTATTGTGTACGGTTGTTGGATTCTTTGAGTCCATTGATCGTCCACAGGCTAGGATAGCTTTACGATTTAGTTCGAATATTTATACACGAATATTTTTCCTTTATTTTTTTAATCGGTTAAATAAATAAATAAATAAAAATCGTTAGAAAATCGAGACGCACCTAGGCAGAATAGAAAACGCAGTTGAGAATACGTATTGGGACTCGTCAGTGCCGTTTGGGGTGATTCATTCGCGAACTTTGCCATACTGCAGTGGTTATGCTATTTAGAAGAAATCGATACTTTACGTCGCAAGCGCTTATCGCTCGTTAGGTTAAGAAAAAAAAGAAAAAGAAAAAGAAAAAACAGAACAACCTGCGTGCGAAAATGTGTTTTTCACTTCCCAACCCCTTAGCTTGCGACTATTGCGTCTCGTTCAATGCGTGCGTTTACACGAGTGGTTTGAGTCTTGTTGCGTAAAGTGAGATCAGGTCGGGATTAGGTCTGTTTAGCTTAGGGACGATTTCATTCTTGTAGTAGCAACCACTGTAGTATGTCAATCTTTGTGGATGCGTTGCTTCGAACGGTAGGGCGTTTTTTGATGCGTAAACTTATCTTGCGTCGCACGTAAGGAATGCTCCAATGCAGTGGTTAGGGCACGAAGCAAGAAGTGGCTATGTGCTGAAGAGGCCCCCACATATTGTGGCTCAAGAGGGCAACTATCGACTACAAGTCATTTTTCAAAGGTGGTCGATATGTCGAACCCTTCGTTAATGGCTTGTGGTCTTATCAGAATCCCTTTTATCCTTTTACCACGTTGACACTTATGCTCGTAGTAGTTTGTTCCTGGATGGAGATGATGGACCATTCCATCTCCTTGCTACGGTGTTCCGCACTCGCGTTCGTGAAAATTTGAATTTTTTTTTATTTTTTTTTATTAGAGTCAAGCTTTTGCAGTTAGTTATTAATTAATAGAGTCAATGCAATTTTTTGTTAAAGTAAAGTCGAGTCATTGTATTTTTTAAAAGTAGAGTCAGTTTTTTATTTCAGAGTAGAATCAAGCCCTTTGCATTTTCTATTTTTTTTTTTCTTTCTAATTAAAGTCAAGCCCTCCCTCTTTTCATTTTAAATTAAAGACGAGTCCTTGCATTTTTTTTTCTTTTTTTTAATTAAAGTCGAGTCATTGCATTTCCTTTTTTAAACTAAAGTCGAGTCCTTGCATTTAAAATTTTTAAAGTAAAGTAGAGTCTTTTCTTGAAATAGATTTTTCGTTATAAAAATAGAGTCACGTTCGTTAAATATTGTGTGGACGTCCGTGGCCTGCAGCAGCATTGCACTCAGAAGTGCATTTGGATACCCAAGTATGTTGATTTTTAATTCAGAATAATCATATATTTTTTTCATTCATGTTCATAATTTCATAATGTGTATGTATATATACGAGATATATGCATATTTCAATGTCAACACAGCTCTACCACGAGTTGCAAAATGACTCTTATGTGGTAATCATTATCGTTATCATCTCCATTCTCACCCTCATTATCTTTTTGCAATATGATTCTGATTATTCTGATTAATCTGATTAATCTGATTATTCTATTTATTTTGGTTATTCTGATTAAAAATCTACAAGACTTGATGACGAATCGAAATGCCTGCATTCAGGAATGCAGATGAATATATAAAATGGCAGCCAGCACTCAGGAGTGCATATTAAAATATGTCAAGAATATACATTTTTATTCCAAAATTATTAACAAATGAATATGAGATGAAAGATTTAATATATATGACAGAGAGAGAGAAAGAAGGAGTATTTTTATTATATATATGAAAGTTTCATAAGAAATATTAAGAAGGTATAATGAATGATACAAAGATTATAATGTTTTTATATTATGATTGTATAATTATATTAATATATATTATGATTAAATAAATGTTTATACGTATTTGAGAAAAATATAAACATTTTTTGGAATAAAAAGGTATAAGTCTTGGTATATAAATGAAACGAATAAAATGGCTTGCTTGCACTCAGGAGTGCATATGAAAGATTCACAGTAAGTACATGATTGCATTCAGGAATGCAAATGAACAAATTATAGTAAGGATATACATTTCACATTCGGAATAATTAAAGATGAATGAATGCACTAATAAGGATATTTGATGAAAAAGTATATAAATACGTCGAACTCTGGTGATATTTTTTTCAATATATGATATTAAACTTGTCTAACATAAATAAATGAAATTTCGATTTATTCCATATATAATAATTGAATGATATTTAAATAGTGCAAATGAATTAAAGGAAAATTTGAATCATTCCGATAAGACATGTATAAATCTTGCTAGATGAATGAAGCGACATAAATGGCAGCCAGCACTCAGGAGTGCATATTAAAATATGTCAAGGGTATACATATTTATTCCAAAATTATTAACAAATGAATATTAGATGAAAGATTTAATGAATATATATGAGAGAGAGAGAGAGAGAGAGAGAGAGAGAGAGAGAGAGAGAGAGAGAGAGAAAGAGGGAATATTTTTATGATATATATGAAAATTTCATAAGAAATATTAAAATATAATGATATAAATATTATTAATAAATGTTTATATACATATCTGAGAGAAATATAATTATTTTTTTTTTGGAATAAAAAATGTATAAGTCTTGGTATATAAATGAAACGATTGAATTGGCTTGCCTGCACTCAGGAGTGCATATGATAGGTTATAGTAAGTACATGCCTGCATTCAGGAATGCAGATGAACATATTATAGTAAGGATATACATTTCTCTTTTCGAATGATCAAAATGAAAATGCACTTATGAAAATATATAATAAATAAATATTTAAATATTTTAGTCTTGTTTTTTTTTTTTTTAAAGAAATAGTATTTATTTAATAATAAATAAAGATTATTTCATACTCTTTCTAATATAATAATATATTTAGATTTAAATGGAGTGCAAGTGAATGAAAGGAAAATTTGAATCATTCTAAATTAGGAATATATAAATCTTGCTGAGCGAGCGATGTGATACAAAAATAACAGCCTTGCACTCAGGAGTGCATAAAATATGTCAAGGATGTACATTTCTATTCCAAATTATTTAAATACGATTATCAAATGAAATGGTTCACAGATATATAAGAAATATATTTTTATTGTGTATATACATATATATAATAGATTTATAAGTAATATGAAGAAGAAATAATGAATGATAGGGCAATGAATTTATAAGAAATATTTATGCATATAATAAGTAAATATGATTATTTTTTGGAATAAAAATGCACAAGTCTTGGTATATAAATGAAACGAATAAAAAGGCTGGCCACACTCAGAAGTGTGGGCGAAAATATTTTAGAATAGGGACAGGTTTGCATTCAGGAATGCACCTGGATACTCAAGCATATAGATTTTTATTTCAGAATAATTTAAAATTTTTTATATAATTATTAGTAAATCAATAATTCTTTTCGTATCTTTTTTTTTTACATATTCACTTTTGATGATTATATATGTATATATATACTTTATCCAATGCCAACATAATCTTATCACAAGTTGTAGGATGGCTCATTTATTGTAAGAGTCATTTTATAACTTGTATGAATATAATCATCATCTTATATAGATTCTAATTGATTAAAAATCTATAAGACTTGATGTAGTTAGAAAAATTAGGATCTGTTAAAGCAAACAGTGGTGATAAAATAAATTTATAAGAATTATAAGAATATATTAAAGCTATTTGATCTCTAATATGTGTAATATTTATATATGTATAATCTTATTTTCCTCTTTCAGATTTCATATTTTAATACTATTTCATATACATATACAAACTACATGTTCTTAAAATTGCGAAATTGTATTACTATATTTTTTATAATTTAATAGATAAAAAATGTCTTATATGTAGACGATGTAATATGTACATCAGACACACGATGTAACTGCATACTTCGCGTTAATATAAACGTAATAATATAAGATATATGTAATCTATCAATTAAATATATATTTGATCTCGATATGGATATGTTTATGGCGGTATACAAAATTGTGTATGCATTTTATAATACGACACAAAGTGGCAGTATACTTTTGCTCTTTTTTTTCTTTTCTTCTTTTTTTTACGCGATCTAATTCTTAAATATTGTGGAATATTCACCATTCTTTTTTTACTCTTTTATAACGTGTCTTGAATAATTTATAATATGTATTTGTAATTGTATCAAACAATTCACAATTTAATATGCAATTTTTTTTTTATACGTATTTCTATATATTTCTATATATTTGTAAATAAACTCCACGCATAATTTCATATTCTTTTTTTTTCTTTTTTTTTTTTTTTATCGTAAAACATGTTCCCTAATGCATCGAGAATTCGATATATTCAGAGCCAATTTTGTGGCTATTTTAATAATCTTATTTTATTTCAGCATTACAATCTATGGCTAAATATATGTACATAAATTTTTTTATTTATTAAATTATAATCATGAAAATGTTTGACCATAGATTGTAGATATAATTTTGTCTTTCCACACATGCCCTTTTATATATTTTTTTTTGTTACAGAGAAGTGTCATCACACATTGCAAAATATCTATATCTTTGTAAATTAGTGGGTATTAACAACGGTGCTGAAAATAATATTTCAAGATTTGTCATACTATCATAGTGTATGACATAAAAATAAATTGGTAAAGGTTATGAATGAATTAT
This sequence comes from Vespula vulgaris, assembly GCF_905475345.1. Lineage (NCBI taxonomy): Eukaryota > Metazoa > Arthropoda > Insecta > Hymenoptera > Vespidae > Vespula > Vespula vulgaris. The sequence continues at coordinate 2,409,001 of NC_066595.1, read as the reverse complement.
TTAAAATAGCAATTTTGTGTTTCAGGTTTCTCGGATTCCTTTTTTTAAGAAAAAATCGAAGGAAAATAATAATGTGGAGATGTAATTAATTATCGAGGACTTGAATGAAAGATTGGAATAATAAAAAAATAAAGAGACATGGAGGATGAATCGTCTACGGTTTTTTTTTTTTTTATTCGTTCATTTGAAATATTTAAAAACATTTTTAATCAGTCTAGACAGAATTGATTTCTGTTTCAGAAAAGATCATCTAAATTGGCAAGATTCGTTTCGATTTTTCGTTGATTATTGTTTTTGTGTGTGAGAGTGTGTGCATATGTGTGTGTGTAAAATAATTCTTATTTTAATATATTTTATTTTGAGAAAATTATAAATTTCTTATGTTCACAGGTTGTTTCTTCTTTATTCAAGATTTGCATATAGATTTTGATTGCATCTTGTTTAATTATAAAATGTTTCTGATGTTTTGTGTTCACAGGTGACTAGGAACAACTCGGAACAACTCCAAATCATCAGAATGCTGATTTATTATATGACATTCACACATTATGTCGATTGCTTCTTATTTAATTATGAAATTTTTTTGATATTTTATTTTAAGATAATTGTTCATTTGTAATATAAAATTGTCATATTGTTTTAATTGCTTCCTATTTAATTATAAAATGTTTTTGACCTTTTATGTTTACAGGTGACCGTGAACAGCAGAATACTGATTTATTATATGAAATTCGAATATTATTTCGATTGCTTCTTGTTTAATTATAAAATGATTTTGATATTTTATGTTCACAGGTGACTGTGAAAAGCAGAATACTGATTTATTATATGAAATTCGCATATTATTTCGATTGCTTCTCGTTTAATTATGACATGGTTTTAAATATCTTATGTTCGCAAGTAGCTATAGTATTTACATCCTACGAAGAAATAGTGTATAGAATTATACATTAGATGATAAGATAATATACGTGATACAACAAAGAAAAAAAAAAAGAAAATTAATTGGCCATTCATTAACCTTACGAAAGGTTAAATCATTTTTGTTCTATTTAGTTTCTATGTCATAAATAAATGATATTATATATATTCTTATTATGAAATAATATTGAATAAATTGCATAATTTTTTACTTTTAGGTCTACGTGTGTACGATAAGATTTCTATTTTATTTTTGATTTCAGCATGAGATGCGTCAAAGGACATACGACGTATCTACGTTAGTTTAATGGGAATAGAATTCCTTATGAAGGGCTCTATTCTTTACCGGGTAGGTAGGTCGATATCAAACGGATTCATAAATTTTCGTCTAATCAGGATCGATTAGAAAAAAAATTTTGATCCGTTTCGCGATTGCTTTTCTTTCTTTTTCCAAATTATAAATTAATAATTATTATTTAACATTACATTCAATGATTTAATTATAATAATGATTTTTATACAATTGGTTCCAAAGTAATTGATATTAACAGTAGAGTCTAGCCCGTGGGTCTCCGTATGCAGCAACCTCCTTGTGGTGAGACCTGGAAATCGATATTACTTGCGATATACGATTCATTCAATTAACGCAAGTACTGTCGAGCTAATGGCTGCATCTAAATTCAATCTGAAAATTTATTGGTTTGTTATAATGCTTTTTCTTTCAATCTTTCCAAATTGTTCATTTCTCTCTGTTTCGATGTAGACATATAGACAGATCAATTTTTATTATTCAATGTATTCATTATTATATCTATTTTTTTATATATCGAATTTGAATTTTTTTTTTTTGAGTTATCTTCTATATTGGTGGATGCAAAACCAATGTGGCAACATAAACGAAGAACGAAGAGTTGCAATATTTCTCACAATGGGACGTAAATATATCCATTAGTTTTTTCTAAGTGTTAACAGTTTATTATTATAATGAATTGTTTCAGGTAAATGTGAAACGAGTAATCGAGTGTGAGAAGAGTGTTAGCGTCTACTTAGAAATAGAAGGTTTCGTTTCACATACGGAATTGATTTCTCTCTTCCTCTCTCCCTCTCTCTCTCTCTCTCTCTCTCTCTCTCTCTCTCTCTCTCTCTCTCTCTCTCTCTCTCTCTCTCTCTCTCTCTCTCTCTCTCGTATTCGTCAGATTTGCGATACGTTCGTCTCTCTCGCTCTCATTGCACTTTACAAATGTTACGATAGCATAAATGTTGACTGATTTTTTAAGTTCCTTTGGGAATTACCTCTCGATTGTTATAAGTAAATTGATAAGGTAATTATAAACTGATATTTTTATTTCAGCTTTGATATAATTTTGATAATAATAATAATAATAATAATAACAATAGTAATAACAATGATGAATTTTGAAATGTCACGTTTCCTTATATTTCATACTTTCATTTAGTCCATTAGGATTTTTCAATAAATAACGTAAGTTATAAACTAATCATTCACATGGTATCAATCTATATAAATATTTTTCATTTATATATATATATATTTTTTTTTATGTACGTATCTACCTACATAAATTTATCCTCGCGTGTATATTAATCGTAAGATATACATAATTTACGAATACGTATGCGTGTTAGTTACGAAGTTACAACTTTTGTAAGAATCCAGTGAGAGTTTTAAGAGAAAAAAAGAAAGAAGAAAAAAAGAGCAAGTTCCTTTATTCGTTTAATTTGTGAGATGTCGTCGATAATAAGGACTTTTTCAGTCACCCAACTAAAAATCTGCTAATTGGTGGTTTTATATCGTTTCGCGTTGTGCCCGTTAAAAAAGAAAAAGAGGGAGAAGGGAGTGAAAGAGAAAGAGGAGGAGGAGAAAGAGATTCTGATTTATTGAGAAGAACCAATTGGACAAAGGCAAAGGGTGAGGCCTCGTATTTATGTGCTAGACATATGCGAGCTCATTCAATTGCAGGGGCAACTTAATTACCAATCTCGATACACCAGAAGACGAACAATAATTGCCTTTCGATATTATGATCTATGGTATAACGAAAGAATTTGAATAAAATCGAACCGGTCCACCTCTTTGCCACCGTCTCATTTCTCACGCACACGTACGCACTTACACAAAAATCTGTTTCATTTATTTATTATTTATTTGTTATTTATTTCGATGTTCGTTGGAACTCTGAAAAAAAAAAAATAATGATCATAATCGCCGGTATACGTCGCGTACGTTTGCGTCAATGTTTATTTTGTCGTTCTTAACAAAAAAAAAAAAAAAAAAATCTTTTGACAAATATTTTATATGCGAAATGATTTTTATCGAAGCTAGAGATCGAACATTGAAAATTTGCGATCGGTCGAACTCTGATAATTATTTTTACTCGGCTTGGTATTGTTTCATTTAATTAATGAATCTGAAAATAATTATAACTACTAGGATCGAAGTATTGGGATAAACGTATTAAACGAAGAGAATGAAAGATGAGAAAAGAGTTAAGAGGGAAATATTTCAATTATCAGTACGTTCCTGTCCATATGGTACGATGTATGTATGTATATATGTATGTATGTATGTATGTAATATAAGGGACGGCCGAATCGTTCGAGCTCTTCTCTTTAGTTTATTGCTATGTATATTTCACGAATATATTTTAATGGAACGTTAGCACGAGTTGGCATATCGCTTAATTCTTTTGTTTAAATTACGACGATGCACTTTATATTGTATGTGGGTGTGTGTATACGCCTGTGTCTGTACAAAAAAGAAAGAAATATTCCTCTTTCATTCTTCTTCTTCTTCTTTTTCTTTTATTTTTTTCTTCTTTTTTTTTCTCTTTTCTTTTTTCTTTTTTCAAGCAAGATATTGAACGGTACAACATTGTACCGAACGATAATTGCCCTTTCATTATACGTCGAATTAATCGACTTTACGGGACGTTTTAATTTTGCACTCCCAATAATTATGTTATAGCTCACCTTGTTGCAATTGTCTCCTCGAGATAATGCAGAAAAGAAATGTCGATTCTTCGTAATTTAATTTTATGTGTAAATAATGTTACGAGATGTTTCATTTTCTCTTTCGAAAAGTTTCATTTACAAAGTTGCGCGTTTAAATACGATTTAATTTCGTGCCAAAAATGATTACTCGAAGTGGTGCCATCTCGTGTCGTGTAACATAGTCGTACTGTTGCAACTAGAATTATCAAAGAATCGTGATATCTTTAGATTTATGGAATGGAGGTAACTTTAATGAAGATAATCATTGATTAAAAACAGTCGTGTAAGTATTATAGTCTCTGCTAGATGGCAGCACGCGATAGGTTGACAATTTTTTATTTTTATTATTGCTAACAAAAATATATTTGAACGATGAAACTAGATTACGAAAATCATTTTGATCTAACAATAAAATATATCAATGAGTTAATCCAATATTATCGGATATACTAAAATAATTTTTTTTTGTTAATTAAAATAAACAATATGACAGAATGTATGTTAGTATAATTATTATATAATTAAAAAGTCAAGTAGGTTTTATTACCGTTTATACAGATTTGAATAGATCTATAATTAAAAAAAAAAAAAAAAATGATAAAAATGAATTTAATACAAAATCAATAAGTGAATTAAAAGTAAAGAAATTATCGACATGCGAGTGATTTACCGACAGTAATGTTCGGATGGTAATTACCGACGATTAATTTCTGATGATAATCATCCACAAAAACATTATCGACTGCTCCTTAATCATTGATTTTCTATTCCAAAGAAACATGTATCTTTAATACGTTTATTCAATGATTATCGTAAATGCAATAAAATAAATATAATAAATACAACACTATGCGCATTACGTGAAAAAAGAAAGTATTTATACTTTTATTAATACAACTTATCATAAATTAAAATTTACAAAAAAGAAATTTATATAAACAACGAAAGTAAATAGTTCAATCCTAATAAAAAATATATTTAAATCGATTCGATCGATTTAAGAATCAGAGCATATTTATTCAACGACCGTAGAAACGAGGTATCGATAGTTGGCGATAGTGCCAAATCGTTGATCGACGTGCTCGACTTCTTAGAAAGTAGGAAATCGAATAACTCTCATTTGCGTGATCGGAATTACACAATGACAAACTGCATATCAATGTGATATCTCGAGCGAGATGAGATTTATTTGTCCTTTAATCATTTTTTCGTCCGATGTTTTTTTTTTTTTCTTTTTTTTTTTCACCCCTGAAAACATCGTTTTCTAATCCATTCCGATCATTCTTTCTTTTTCAAATCTTCGGATACGATCTTTCGTACGCGTGGAACGCAAGGAAAAATTTTTTTTCTAATAGTAAAAAGTAGCTTGGAAATTCCAGAGCAATGTCCTCCGTCACTTTCACGTCCTCTTCGATTTGCACGTCGACTATGCATACTACTTACCTATTGTCTTCGAACGCAATGCACTCTAGTCTAATCGCCTCAACGAGATTGCTATTCCTGTTGCCGTTGCTATTGCTATTGCTATTGCTGTTCCTACTTTTGCTGCGGCTATCGAGAGATTCGAAAACGATCGTGAATTCGTTTCTCACGAGAAAGAGTTCGAGAAAGGAGAGAAAAATGAACTTGCGCTATACGTTGCAACTCGATTCTGAAACGCGCTTATTACTGCAGACCGAGCAATGTTAAATGTCAAGAAGTTCTCTCGTGTGATCAGAAAAAGTTTACGGGATGATTTATCCCATAATATCATCAAAAACGACGATAAACGACGTAAAAACGTAAGTTTACAAAGAAAGAAAGCACACCACTTTATATCTCGTCGTTGAATTATGTCGAATCGTGTTATCAAAAAAAAAAAAAAAAAAGAAAAAAGGAAATTTTTAATAATCAAAAAGATGTTCTCGCGTCGACGAATAATTATAATTAATTAATAATAAATATAAATAAGTATAATTAATTAATTTTATAATTGTGATGATTCGATAAAAAAAGAGAGAGAGGGGGGGAATAAACGTCACAATTTGTATAAGAAAATAAAATAAATATGATTGAAAACATAGAACCGATCGAAAATTCAACAATAGAAGGATCGAATTTCCAAAGATGTACTAATGCAACGCTGATGTACATATCCTTGTTTGATCGTGGTGAGGTCTCTTAGGCGGTGCTCGGGGTCCATGGGCGGGCCCCGCCGCTCCCGAAGGGGACCTATATAAGTACTGCCACAGAGCGCTCGCGTGTTAAGCGATTCTACAAGACAATCACTTCTGCATCATCAGCAGCAACGAGACATGCGTTTTCCTGTGAGTATTCAAACTTATTTACTCGCAGTTCGTAGTAAGTAAAATTTCAAGGAAAAAATAGAAGGGAAATGAACCGAGAAGAGGAAAAGCATTTTTGCGCGAATCTGATCGGAGATTATTGTAAAAAGTAAAAAAAGAGTTATTCGAAATTATTTTCAAGTGTCTCTGTTCAAGTCTGTCAGTGAAAATAAAGTGAAACGTTTTCTTTTTAATTAGGGATTAGGTTATTTTTATTTTTTTTTTATTTTATTTTAATCTTTTTTATTTCTCTTATTAAACAAAATTATATATATAATGTCGCGATACTCTCAAGCAAAGTTATTCCGACAGGTGCCGTTCCTTCTTTCTTGCGTCAGCTTGGTGGCCGGCCAGTACAACAGTCGACCTTACCAAGTGACCACTCCTGTGCCAATTCTGAAACAAATCAACAAGTAAGTATAACAATCGAGAAAGAACGAAAACAGGATAGAATGAATCTTTTGATTTATCGATATTTTTGAAGTTGTACGATAATAATAAATAACAAATGTTTATTATTAAAAGAGAAAAAGAAAACAATGGATTAATGATGATTAAAATTAAAATTATTTCTTTTTTTTTTTCTATTACCAACAATATATACCACTGTATATAATATGATTTTATAGATTATTATTACTAATATTAGTAATGATGAATAATAAAAACGAGAAAAAAATTAGGCACAACGGAGATGGTAGCTACAGTTATGGTTACGAGGCTGCCGATGGTTCCTACAAAATCGAATCGAAATATCCGACTGGTGAAGTTTATGGGAAATATGGGTTCGTCGACGATACAGGGAGCGTTCGAGAGATCGAGTACGGTGCTTCTAGGCGTGGATTCGAGCCTGCCGGAGCTGGAATTAACGTACCACCACCGACCTTGACCTCAGCCAATAGTATTGCGAACGAACCGGAGGACGATGGTCAATACCGAGAGGACCCATCGGTTTATTACACCGATCCAAGGTATACCAATGGTGAACGTTACGAGCCGAGACCACCAGCTCAGCCCTATAATCTTCAACGACGTCCTCCCATTGATTCGCGTTCTTTACCAAGGTCAGTCCTTTTTGTAATAATTATAATAATGACTTTACGAGAAAATAATAAAAATAATTGAATACGAATAATCTCAAGATAACGCGATAGGCACTTGTAATAATATGAAAGATAAATGATTTAATATACATGAAAAAAAAAAATAATAATAAATAAATAAATAATAATGAAAATATAAAATACTACTGGTAATTATTAAAGTGGTATTCCGGTAATAATTTGACAATTAAATAAATGTCAATTATTCCATTATTTTCGATAAAAATAGTAATTAATGTAGTTAACGACTCGTTGGAATCCTGGAAGAATTTAATTATGATGATGATGATGATGATGATAATAATAATGATAATAATACATTATACTACTTATGAGACTCGATTGGAGTGTCTTAAATTCCGTTGTGATAATTTATTTGATTTCATTTTCTCTCGGAGTATACTTCGAAACCATTACAAAATTACTATGTTTTAATGTTCGGAGTTTGCTTGGTCGGATTATAAACTGACTCGAACTACTAGCTCGAACTCGATCCTTTAATTATCTTCGATTTTTATGGACATATTTGATTGTACTCTCGATCGGATAGACCAGAAGCCTCGAGACGAAGCAATTATCTATTAATTTCGGTGATTAAACGAGTTTGTGGTGGGATCTTGTACAGTGATCGAGGACGCAACACGATAGTCGATTGAACTCAAATGTCAGGCAAATCGCTTGAATGTAACAATCGTGACTTGCACAACCATAGAATTGTCTAAGCTATAGACTGCTGCTATAAATACATATATTTGTATATCTATATATACATATAGTATATAATTTATATAACCATAATTTTATGTAGTCAATTTATTCGTTACTGATATATAAAATTGCGATCATTAAAGTATTTCAGTTTTACGTAAAATATCTTTTTAAGAGGAATGCAGTAAGATTTCTGATTTTTTTTTTCTTTTTTTTTTTTTTAAGAAGGAAAAAACGACTGCGAAGATTTTTTTTTAACAATTAACAATATAATTATTGTAAGGATGACCTTACGTAATAAATTGGTAAATAAATGAGTCCTCGTTGTTTTAGCAATTCCATGCCAATTGCTCCTCGAATGTCGGCGCCTCGATACGAGGCCGCGTATCGACCACAATATCAACCGCAATATCAAGGACAACAGGGACAAGGGAGATCCTTGTACACTCCGATGGCATACCAAGCCGGATATCAGGGACATCCGGCGCCCAACGTGGTCTCGAATGCTGGCTTGGCATCCTATACTATAAATTACAAGCGATAGAGAAGACTTAAAGAAATCAAAATGGCGGACCCAAGGAATATGGCCGCGATCTATCTTCTTCCTGTCTGTGTACATAAGTTAGATTAATTTATACGTAACTAGACGTTTATTGTTTCTTTCCTTTTTTTGTTTCTATTTTTTTTCTTTTTCTTTTTCTTTTTTTTCTTTTTTTTTTTTTTAGATTTACTTTCGACGGATGCACCCGTGCATTTTTATGCATCCCACAATAGGTGGATGCAATGCAAATAAAGGCTGCTTTTCGTTTTTTTTTTGTTTTTTTTTTGTTTCTTTTTCTTATTATAACATTGAAAAAATCGTAAATATATCATTTCTTGATGAATTAACGAATCTGAGTAAAATGCAGGAATACGAATTTTTCTTTTCGCGAATGAAACTTTTTTTGATCGAAATTATTAAACATATGTATGAAGATATTTGAGAAAATTTTCTATATATAAAAAAAAAAGGGAAAACAAGATTATGAAAATATTTATTTTCAATGGAATTTTATTAATCACAAAAAAAAAATCGAAATGCTTTTTTTAGTCGAGTCGAAATCTCGAAGTAAGGATTCCAACGATGCGATGCACTTAGCTTTTCAGTATAGGCGCGACCTTGAATAAACTCGCGTACGCGTATGCATACGTATATACGTGCGCGCAAAAGATAACCGGGTACATTCTTACGCCTTTTAAATGCCGTCCAGTAGATTTTTACGTCCGCGAGGAAGGCCATAGAGTCCGTCGACCACACCCAGGAATTTCATCCACCCTATCCTCGCATCGAAGACGCGCCTCCGACATTTCTTTTGAATTTTTACGATCCTATGCATTCTCTGCCTTTAAATATAATCCCATTTATGCATTGAAAACTGCAACGACGAAGATATATTGGTATATACGTACGTGTATAATAAATAACGACGTCCTTAAAGGACGGACAATCGTTTATGATAAATAAAAAAAGAAATAAAACAAAATAATCATTAAACCTTTTTTTTTTTCGATCACATAAGGTAACATAAAATTAATTACAATTCTAAATAACAAATTTCTTCTGATATTTAGTGACAACGTTATTATTATTATTATTATTATTATATATGTTAACTATTAAATATTAAAAGAGAAAAAAGAATAACACAATCTTTCTTTATATTTTTGACAACGAAAAAAGTAATCGTTTTTGTTTAAACGAGTTACTCTTATTAAAGAAAAAAAAGATGGCGAGTTTTAGTAGAAAATTCTTAAAAGAACAAAATTCTCGCACGCTTCCAATTTATTTATTTATTTTTTTTTTTTTTTAAGAATTTTCTACTAAAAATCGTCATCTTTTTTTTTTTCTTTAATAAGAGTATAAACGTAACTCATTTGAACAAAAACGATTACTTTTCGAAAAAATTCTCACTTCTCTGAATTTTTTTTTGTTTTGTTCTTTTTTGAAACGACTTCATCGTGTGGCAGGTCGTTTTCAACGAGAGAGCTCACACGTTCGTTATGCGTGTTCCCTCGCGGTCCAGACCGGCGGCGATGGCGGCGGCCATGCCCACCTTTCACAATGTTCGAGCGCGTGCCCTCGCTTTTTCGATCTGTTCTCAAAAGCGACACTCAATCCAGGTAAAAGTATATAATACTAACGGAGGCGCTTCGAACACAGGGACGGTATTAAATTCACGGAAGTGTTAATACCAACGTGTCGATGTTGAACGATTAGAATCTCTTCCAATTAATTTTAACTGTCCCTAATTAAGTGCGATACGATAATTATAAAATCAGCGGATAAAAATCAGCTGATTGTTCTTTTTTCTTTCTCTCTTTTCTTTTCTTTTCTTTTCTTTTTTTTATCCTTTTCCTTTTTCTTTTTTAATTAATCACCGATCGTTGACGTACGTACGTTAATTTAATTCGCTTAACAAATCGAATTGACTTTTTAATCGATTGGAAGAATCATTGAGTTTCTTGTATTTCTATCTTAATTTAAGAATCTTCCATAGGATGATTCATGGTAGTTGAAAAATTTCTACGAAGAAAGAAATTTGACGTCGCGTTTTTTCGTCCTTGTTCCTCTTTCGTTTTTTCTTTTCTTTTTTTTTTTTCTTCTTCTTTCTTTCTTTCAAATATTACTCAATAATAATTATACGTTAATGAAAGGAGTGAAGAGAAACGAGGAGGAGGGAGAGAAGGAAGAGTAGGAGTTAGGAGTGGGAGTGTAAGAGGAGTAGAAGGAACGAAAAAGGCACGCGTCACGAAATCGACGAGCTCTCTTATCCGACTTTGCCGTGACCGCACGCAATTTCTCGATTTCGCGTTCACTCTCGAGACATTCTGATGCAAGGCGTGGTATACCTACAACACCTCACAGACTCGAGCGAACGCGAGATCTCAACGGAGAATGAGTTTTCTTTATTGCCGTAATACGCGCATAACTATGCTCGTAACTCGCTACTTTTTTCTTTCTCTTTCTCTCGTTCTTTCTCTTATTTTAAAGAGACTTGAGGGAAAAAAGAAAGAAAGAATAGAAAAAAAGGAAGAAAAAGAATCTTGTCTATTTTGTCTCTCTCTCTTTTTCTCTCCTTTTTTCTTTCTCTCTTACAAGATAAAACCGATCTTTTCCTTTAAATCGATCCATTACGTTCAACTCTACGTGCTTTCCTTTCGATTCGATTCGATTCGATTCGTTGAGATCGACGTAAACGAACGAAATGTCTATAATTATAACAATTCATTATATAATGATGATGATGATGATGATGATGATGATGATGATAATGATAATACAATATAGTATTAATAATAAATTAATAGTAATAATAATAATAATATTAATAAGATAATAATTGTCTTACATATATATATATATATATATATATATATATATATATATAAAATATTAATAATAAAATAATAATTGTTTTACATACATATATATGTATATATAATAGTTATGATAATAATAACGATAATAATAATAATTATTATAATAATAATCAAAGGAGATTAGAAATTAGAAAGAACGTGTACTAAATTATTCTTGTCGTTGCAACCTTTCTTCTCGAAGTAGAAAGGACTCTACCACGTCAGCCTTTAACATACACGTATATATATATATATATATATATATATATATATATATTCCTTCGACATACTTCGTGTTCTCCTTAAGGAGGATAATCCAAATGAGTAAGACTCGAGTACGTCGAGGATGACGATAGGAAGATGGTAGCGTGTTTTTCCGGCCGCGACGCGACCGCGACGTTACGCTTACTTTCTATTTTTATGCAATAATCATGAAAGTAACAACAAAGAGGCATTTACAAAGAGGAAAAACCAGTTAAAGAGATAACTTTGAAATTTATACGAATGCAAAGAGTGCTTTTCTCTTTTTTTCTTTTTCTCTTGTTTTTCTCTCTCTCTCTCTCTTTTTGTTCTCTTTTTCTTTTTTTTTTTCTATTTTTTTTTGCACTTATTTTTACTATTCCCTTTTATAAGAAATAGAAGTGGTGCGAAATAAAATCTCATGACTTTCTATTTTTATGCAATTGTTATTATGAAAGCAGCAATGTAAACTTGTAAGCAGTAAAAATGAAATAATCACGCTTAAAAAATAATTTAGAGATTAGGACGAGTGGAAATTGATAAAGAAGATACGATCTTTCTTTCTTTCTTCTTTCATTCAGTTTTATGTAAAAATATAATTGTGTTTTAGTAAAAGATAATACAACAAATAGTTTATGTGAAAAGGGGAAAGAGCGTATCAATGTTGTAATATATACTTATATGTGTACATATATATATATATATATATATATATATATATATATATATATCACACAATGTACTTACAAAGAGGAAAGAAAAACCGATTTAGAAATAATTTCGTGACTCGCCAATATGCGAATGGTAATTGATATTATTTTTTGTTTCTCACATATATTTTTCCGTCTATCTTTAACATACAAAAATATAAGCCAATCGATGACTTTCTATTTTTATGCAACAAATTACGAAAGTAACGATGTATTTAGAAAAAGAGGAAAACTAGTTTGTGATAATTCTTTGACAAACTTATACGAGTAAAAGAACAGTATTTTTTTTCTTTTTTTTTTTTCATTTATTTTTACGGTTTCTTGTAAGACATAGAAAAAGAGTAAATCAATGACTATATATATGTATCTTATAGTTAATGTTATATATACATATATATATATATATATATGTTTATGGAAGGTCACGAGTAATTTACCGATTCGCCTCGAGAGAGAACTTGACTTGTCTTTTCGTCCTTCTTTCCTCTTCCATTTTCTCTCTTCCCTCTCCACTTTCTTCATCCTCATCGCATTTACGTTTCTCGTAAGTCTCACGGCCGTGAAAGCATTCGCTTGGTTGAGAAGGCAAGAACAGGATCGTAAACAAAGCGGTCGTTTCTTAGAGGGAGCATGGAAGAGAGAAAGATCGGGTTAGTTTCAAACGATTAGAATATCGATAGGACGAATAGATTTTAAAATCATTTTACAGCTGGATCGAAGAAAGAAAAAAGAGACAAAGAGAGGAACGATATATATTTAAAAAAAAAAAAAAAAAAAAGAACAAAATGATTATAATTAATATATAGGATAAAACAATGTGCAAAATTTTTTCTCAAACTTACAAGATTTATTTGTGAGGATATATATTAGATCAATTATTTTTTATATATTTTCTTTTTTTTTTTTTTACATAGGTTACACTATATAATTTCATAAAATACATATACATACGTTATCCAACATTTCTTCTTGATAATAAAAAAAAATTATAATTAATGTACAGAACGAAGTATAAAAAGTATGGTACAATTAATGAAATTCAAAACACGAACTCACGAAAGTACACGTACATGAAAAAATAAGTCATATAAATTTTAATGAGATAATTAAATGATTTTCATTCGGAAATAAATGTTTTATTGATTGTAATAATAAAATGGATTCGGCTAGGTAAAGAAGAATACTTCGATTTCTATCGATTGGCGTAAAATTGATGCCAAATGATTATTCTTTCTTTTTTTTCTTTTTTTTTTTTACAAGACGCTTTCTCCTTTCGTAGAACGGCGTAAAGTGGAGAACATTACTATCTAGTCTAGCCCGTCATATGCTTCGCATTGTGTTATGCGATCGGTATTACGTAAAGATCAAAGCCAAAAATGAAAAAGAAAGAAAGAAAGAAAGAGAGAGAGATTAAAGCTTTTATCAAGTCTGATCGATTACGTTGTCGTTTATTAAGCCCGAAAGCGTTCGATTTCCCTTCCCAAGGCAATATTTACCGAATTTATTGATGTTTGATTTAGAAGGAATGATCAAAGAAAGAGAAAGAGAGAGAAATGAATTTACATGGCGATTAGACGGTTAGTTACGGTGAAAGTGAAACACCTATGATTTTCCATAGAGTAAAAGAACGTTTGACTTGAGCTAGCTTGATGTTTTTCTATACGCTAGGTAAGATTAGGTTATTCGTAACCAATGTTTGATAAGGGAACGTAATATCTCGATAATAAAACTCGACCAGACGAGTCTACTTAGAAAAGTCTTTGCATCGTTTGGAACTAAACGACAAATGTGGAACATGTCAAAGAGAGGGAAAGAGAAAGAGAAAGAGACTCGTTAGACCCGTCGTCGTCTAACGGGCCTGCCGCATAGCATTTTAAATACCATGTTGATCGGTCGAACCAAACGATCTATATTTTCGCGATTTAAACTCTTGAGAGAAAGAGAGAGAGAGAAAAGGAGAGAGGGAGAGAGAAGAGGAAAGGATTTTTCGATCGGAGCAACGAAACGAAACGAAAAGTACACCTGTAATTTCTCTTTACTGACCCCAATATCCCAGCTTTTACATAATATTCTCTCACAGAAGCTCGACGCCTGCCAAACAGCTTTTTGTCCGCGTTCTTCTTGTCATGTATATCTCTGTCTTTCTCTCTCTCTCTCTCTCTCTCTTTCTCTCTCTGTCGACGTTGAAATTTTAAGTCCACATCAATATCCAGAAATTAATCGGGAGACACTTGAAACATTTTGAAGACACTCAAATATCTTGATATATATTTACATATAATATATATACACGGGTTCATACATTTTTCGTGATGATTTATAACAATTTATCGCTTTTATAAAAAATGTTTAATTTTCTAGTATCTCTGGAAAATGTTTGCAAGCTTTGTAAAAAAGAACGTTCGATTTATTCACTTTATGTTACAGGTGGTTCTTGAAAAAGGAAAAAAACAAACAGGAGGAAAAGAAAAAGAAATTGAACTGTTTATCAAGTTTTCAAATTGTTTCTCTTCTTTATGTCGGTACATTATCTTCTTTTTTTTTTTTTTGCAGAAGAAAAAGTGTGAAACATATATTTTTCGTTTTTTGAAAGTGTAGTTCAAAGAGGGGCGTTTTACAATTGGGTGGGGAAGGCGTCATTTGGTTTAGGGGATATAAGGTGCTGTAAGAGGACAAGGCGAGCGTACAGAACTCGAATAGATAGTGAAAGTCCCCCGGAGCAGGGAACAAGAGCATGAGGGTACGGTGGAGAGGGCAGGAACGGGGGGTCCAGTAAGGTATATGAGGGCCTCAGTTCGAGCAACAGCCGGTACTCTAGCCTCGCTGCCTACTTACATTCACATACACTAACACAATCGAACGAACAGGACACAATGTACACCTACGTGACGGTACGTATCACACGTTGGTGCAGCATCCTTTGATTTTTCTTTTCTTTTTTTTTCTCTCTTTCCTTTTTCTGTCTTTTTTTCTTTTTTCTGTGATCGAAGACCTCGAGAGAGAACGAAAGGAAAAAGAAAAAGAAAAAAAAGAGGAGGAAAGGGAGGAAAAATAAAAAGAAACGGACAAAAACTTCGCGTGTGAAACTTCTTGTGAACTTTCGCATATTGTGACGAATAAAGTGTTCGGTGTGTGTATAAATAACAAGGATAACGATGACGGAGTGATCAAATAAGTCGACCTTTTATTTTTTATTCTTGATTAATTTTTTTTTTGTTTTTTTTTTTTATTTTATTTCTTTTTATTTTTTTTTTTTTATTTTTTTTTAATCTTTTTTCCTTCGCAACATATTTCGAGTCAGTGAAAGGGATTTCATTGTGAGCACCGTTCTGTCTTCGTAACAATCGATCGTAATTGATCGTGAAAACGACTGTCTTCTATTGGTAGATTTATGGACGACGGAACTTCGATCGTTATCGTGAAACACGATAGCAAGATTATATTATACGTTGCTTACTTCCGCGATGGAGCCCTTGAAAAGTGTTAGAGATAATCGTACAAATGTTTTTCCTAACTTTCTTCCGTATCGTTACGCAAAGAAAGATATGATTTGTAAGAACGAACGAAGGAACGAACGAACGAACTAGATCAACTTTTTCCGTGTTAGAGAATTACATAATTTCGAACGTTTAACACACATATTTGTAGGAATTGAATATGTAAGGATTATCATACGTAATATCACGGCGAAAGTGCTTCGAGTGTGAAAGACTAGTTTAGAATAATATACCATACTTGTGTGTTCGCTCGGGCGGAACTTACAGGAAGTATGCTGCTATGCCGTTATCCGGCTAGTCTATTAACGTCCACTATTTATAGAATACGTGTGCAAATACGTATATGTTGAACATTTCATTCGTATTTGAGATTGCAAGAGATATCAAGAATTGCGTTTCGTGGAAAAGAATTCACGGTGTTGTTAACGCAGAACTTTTATTCGTGTTAAAGTAACTTCGTTATATGAAGATTAAGATCCTGCCAAAGGACGTTCGTTGAAATTACGAATCGTTGTTTTATAAATCTACCAGAAGAATCAGCCAATAGTCTTTTTTACTCGGCGGCGATTTATTAAATATTAGAGAATGCAATAAACATTAGATGGGTATAATATTTTTAGGTGGCAACGGTGGTTGGTCTGATACTGTCGGTATCGGCACAGCAGTATCAACAGATCGACGACTATGCCGATTATCAGGCACCTAGGCCAGCTCACCCAACCCCAAGGAGTTATTCGTCGGATGCAGCACCGACTCGACAACAAGCAGCAGCACCGCCCAGTCCGAAACCAACGCCGGTGGCTATTCTCAAGCAAATCAATAGACACAACGAGGATGGTTCTTATACGTATGGTTTCGAAGGAGCCGACGGTTCTTTCAAGATCGAGACGAAATTACCAGGTGGCGAAGTGAAGGGCAAGTACGGATTCGTCGACGATACTGGAAAGGTCCGAGTTGTTGAGTACGGAGCGAATCAATACGGTTTCCAACCGGCTGGCGAAGGTATCACAGTGGCTCCGCCGACCTTGGTAGACGAAACAACGAGTAAAGAGGCTCTACAAGCTCAGAACTATCAGGATTATGACTATCAACAAGCTGCCAGACCTCAACCGGCTCAACCAGCTATTCCACGTCAACCCCAATACCAATCACCGCCTCAAACGCACACCCAAGCTGTTTATGCACCAGCACAACAGGCTCCCTCACAACCGGCTTTACCAAAAGCACCGATCTTCTCTCCAACGATTTCTCGTCAATCACCTTTGCTACAACAGTCCTACGACGAACCAGCACCAACCTCTCAGGTTTACAATCAAGGTCCCGCTCAATTCGCTCCGGCTCCAGTTCAGGAACGCGGCCAACCTCAAACGCGCAGTCAAAGTGGTGGTATCCTTGATCAGCTTGCTAGAGATTACGCTCTACCGCAAGGTGTAGCGCCACCATTGCACGACATTAGCTTCGGTTATTACTAGCTCGTCTAGTCTAATATCATCGATTCTATGACTGCCAGAAATCATACAGTGCATTTTCTTTTATTTTTCCTTTTTTTTTTTTTTTTTCTTTCTAATTCATACTTAGAGATTAGGGATCCGCGTCATAAAAAAAGAATGGATTCGAGGACGGTACGATAATGATGAACGAGTGAATTCTATAACTCGTGATTATTCTGTGTACGATTTACTACCGGAACAATTATGTTCACGTTTCGTTAAGGTTGATCGATCGCTCTTAAAAAGAAAAGGAGAGAGAGAGAGAGAGAGAAAGAGAAAGAGAAGGGGAAGTATCTCGAGGTCAATCGATAAAGTCGATTTCTGTTAATTCTTTTTTTGCTTTCTATGAACTCTTGCGAAAGCAACAGGCATCAAGATCAAATCATGAGGATCCTTGTTCCGATAGTTTGTCCGTGAACCGTAATCCTTTCTTTGGACGATTACAATTATATTAACGCGAATTCTTGCCATTTACGCCAAACTTCGTAAATTATATGAATTAGGCGAAGCGGAAAAATGGATTCGAAAAACAGTATGATTAGTTCATTATGAAATTGTTAATCGGCACTGTACGTGCTCTTTATGAGAAAAAAAAAAAGAGAAAGGAAAAGGACACGAGTATTGTCGTGTTCTCGAGTCACGTGGGAGCCCACGTCTCTCCTCCATTTTATCATTAGGTTATTATAATGTAATTAAATCGAAATAAAGAGAAGATCATTAATAAAACGAATATCCCACGATAATCCATCCTTGATCGGTCTTTGATCGTTGTTTTTCTTATTTTATACTTGGAATCCTTTTCCTTTTTCTGTTTTTGCTCCTATCTGAAATACTTGTAAAATGGCAGATAGAGATAGACGTACATATATACAGATATCTAAACTCATTATTAACACATTCAGAAACATAATAGTAACTTTTACTTTCCGAGGATTCAAGGATTAAGGAAACAAGGTTGCAAGATTTTTTTTGCGTCTATCAGATCGACAAATTCACACGAATAATAATTACAAAATCACGTTGAATTTTAACATGGAATGTCCATTTTGTCGGGCGGGCTTGCCCCTTGGTAATGGCAACCCATTGTACAAACGTGTAGATCCGGTTTTCAAACTGTAGGAATCGAGGTCGGTATCTCATTAAACTTTGGGAACGTGACCGTAACGTATCCTGTTTAACAATGAAACTAATATAGATAATTAGACTGCTTCGATTAGCCTGTTAAAAGATTTATTGCTTGATAGAAATCCGATTCTCACGATTCTCAACATCATTGAAATTCCAGTTGGATTTTATTCAATTTGACGGGCTCTCTGATTTAGATGATTATATTATTTGAAAATTTATGTGAATGCGATCTAAACGATCAAGGAGTATTCTGGAAATTGAGTATCTTGGCAACGTACCAAACAATCGCATCATCATAATGCACCTTTGTCCGCGCGAGGTGAGCATTACTTAATGTACGTTGACCTTCTTACACGCAAGTCGGGACCGTTCATGCATTTATTATGCAGGTGTGACGTTATGTGGACGAAGATTCGAACTTTACGTAAGTGCGTCTATAAATAACATGGCCGTATAAAAATCGTGAATTACATGCCATTAACCGTTCACCTCTTTCGTAGCCAAAAAGAACTCATCGAAGATATATATAGGTATAATTTCTTGGTTTTTTCTTTCCTTTTTTTTTTTTTTTATTTTATAACAGTAAGTTTCAAATAAATTATGAAAACATTTTCTTATCGCGTGCTTGTGTACCAAAAAGTATGTTAATCAAAAAAAATTTTTTTTTTATTTTTTCGACAAAAAGAAATAAGAAAACGGAACTAAAATGGCCGATGCTCGGACGACGACCGAGCCAAGAATGCGGATTGGTTAATTAAATAAAATTCATTATCTTTATATAACGCATAAGAGTAAGAAGGAAAGAAAAAAAGAAATAAAAAATAAAAGAAAGAAAAAATAGAAAGAAGAAGAAAAAAAAAAGAAAAAGATTACACAAGTGAAGTACGAGTAACGAAAGGAACGAACGAAATTAAATATGTACCTATGAACGTGTAACGTGTCGACGGCTGAAGGACTCCGTGAGCGTGAAAATAGGTGCGTGAAAATAACTTTCCCCTTCGAAAGTTTTAAGACGGTCAGTCGAGCATCCGTCGCTTCGAGATACATCGTATATTATTTAGTGTTCTTCGATTACTTTTTCCTTGTTTTTCCCTTGAACGCAGTGAGTCAGTCGATAAGTCTGAATTTATTTCTAAAATGTTGTCAATGAAACAATTTTTGAAGGATTTTTTTTTTTTCTTATTTTTTTTTCTTCAAAAAATTTGTTGAAATATTAATTGATTAAATCGTATTGTCCGATTAGGCACGTGTTTGCTACGTTGATCCTGACGATCGAATGAATCGATGGCTCGAATAAATGAAGACGTGACGATCCTCTCTCTTTTACTATCCTCTCTCTTTCCTCTTTCTAGCACGTGCCAAGCAGCCGTAGCTTCTCCATTGATGATCCTGAGAGTGAACACTACCGTCGTGATAATGAAAGTAGGCAAGTGTGTTTTTCATCGCGTTCTAAGTCGACTCTTATATTCTTTGAAAGAATAATTACGACGATGGCCGAATGATTATCGAACATCGCATGCGTGGTATAAAGAATTATATTTTCACTTACTTCGTTATCGTTCCGTATAAATATTCAATAAATTCACGCTTTTAAATAAAGATATAACTATCTACTGTGCGAACTAAATTATATCGCGGAAGTGATGGCCGATTTAGAAAGGTATCAATTGCAAGAAACTCTCCCGAATTAATATTATATCCGGCTTCGAGAGTAAGCGAAAAGGACAGAGAGAAAGAGAGAGATAGATAGAGCCCGTTTTAGATATCGGTGACGATCTTTCCAGCACTTTCTTCTCGACAGATGTTTATTTCTCGACGTGCTCGACGTAGCGTTATATTTTTATATTCCTCGCGGAAGAATTCGATCGAAAAGGAAAATTGCTCGAAAATCATCTGAAATCAATTTCCTTCGTCCTTATGAAAAGTAATTTCAAATAAACGTTATGTATCTCTTAGTGCGCGAAGTGTTTAAAAGGAAAAGAAGGAAAAGAAAAAAAAAATTACCAGCAATTTAAAAAATACTTGTTAGATATGTGTATTTAATAACGTGCTGGAATTCTCGTCGTAAGAAAAGAACCTCGAAGAAAGTAGAATAAATTTGTTCTATTCGTCGCTCGCTATCAAAAATCAAACTCGTGATCTCACGAAGTTTATTTCGTACGAATTAAAAAAAAATTACACGAGTAAAACATGTATGCCAATTTTATCGAGCGAATACGAGAAAGAATTTAGGCTGTTACAATTTGGCAATGAGACACCCCTCCCCTGATCCTATATGATTTGGCAATGGCCATGCCATAACACAGTAGGCCATCTAAGAATCTAATTCGCGGGTGTTCCAGTGCCGATGAGCAACGAGTGCCTATCCAAGATGCCCCCACTATTGGCAAAAGCCTTCGTATAGGTTATAAAGGACTGCGGTGGGTACTATCCCACTGCACTCTCTCAGTGAAACTCTCAGAGGACCGTATACTTCACCGTCGAACCCTTCACAAACGGAGACAACATGAGGATTTTTCTATTGGTACGTACGCGACTCCTTTCAATACATATTACATATGTATATAAATTCATTTTCATCTTTTTTTTTTTACTCTTGTCGTTTTTCCTTTTTTTTTTTTTTTTTTTTTTTTTTTATATATTTTTTTAACACTTCTAACCCCGCGTGTGATGTGTGTTTCCGTGTCGTGCACGACATTACAACGATATAATTCAATTGATTAGTGCATTCGAATTTTATTTCGAAAAATGTTCGTTCGCGACGGTTCGACTTTAAAAGAATCGATAAACGTTTCTCTATTTATCGATTGGATAATTACGTCTAATAAAATATGATAGTTCATCAAGAGAAAATAGATATTAATCGTCTTTTACGACTTTTACGGTGGGTACATATCGCGTGCGATTATTCCCGCATAGTTACGTCGGAATAATATTGCGCACAGAAGTTGTGACTTTCTCTTCATTATTCATCATTTCCGAATCATTACTATCGAACGCGTTCGCCTTCAATTTAAACATAAGTAAGTAGCCATGTTGGTACCGTAATCATTAATGCATTATGCTCGTACGTTCGAATTTCACCTTCTCAGAATCGTGTTGCTGACAGTGCACCAACCGGTAAACAATTTTTCTCGCGAGTTCATTATTCTCTTTGTGTCTACAAATGCTTTAGAGTTGAATGAGAAACGTGCGTTAATTTCACACATTTTTCACTTTCGTACCCACGATCATCATCAACATCATCATCATCGTCGTCGTGATCGTCATTGTCATCGCCGTCATTGTCGTCGTCGTTTTCTTATACTTTTCCCTTTCAAACGAGATCTCTTAATTTGAATATAATCGTGATGATAATAACAATAATAATAATTCTTATTATTATTATTAATATATTCATTTTTTCATAGAGATTATAAATTCGGTAACACATGTTTACGTAAAAGATTTCCATTCTAATCTGCATTGATTTCTTTTTATCTAGCAATCATATATATATATATATATATATATATATATATATATATATGTATGTATGTATGTATGTATGTATGTATGTATGTATGTATGTATGTATACACACGTATATATATATACCAGTATTTTACGTAAACGTCTAGATAGATACACGAAGTGTAATCCGGCCTTTATGGCATTTCCTAGTTCTACGCATTCTACTTTTCTCACATACTTTGAGCTCGACATGGATCACGGATCATGTGGGATAACGAAAGTATCGCAACTCGTCTTTCACGGTTAGACACCCCTCGAAGTATTTATTTCTATGAAAAACGGAAATCTCTCTCTCTTCCCTCTCTCCCTCCCCCTCCCTCCTCTCTCTCTTTCTACCTTTTTATTTGTCTTTCTTTTTTTCTTGATTCATAATTCTTTCGACATTCATAATTCTTTCGATATGTACTCGCATTAAGTATCACGTAAGAATAAAGATCGAGGAAATAGAAAAAATACAATTTAAAAAGATCACTTCGAATGTTTCTCTCAGTAATAAATTAATGAAAGTAAAATACGAAAGACAAATAACCGATTAAATGGATTACTATTAACTTGTTGATTTAGTACCAATCACTTTTTCTTTTTTAATCAAAAATCAAACGTTCCTCATATGATTTCGATCACTATAAAAGCAAACGTTAGATAGCTTTGGTATACAATCGTTCCTTTAAATACTAAGCAGGTATAACGAGATAACGATCGCAATAAAGATCGAAGGTACACGGGAATGCATTGAGTACACGTTCAGTCGTGTTTCGCACGTAATAAAATCGATATATCGATATCGAAAGGGTTATCGATTATATCTAGGGAACGTACAATTATTCTTTCTGTCTTTCTCACTTTCACCGATTCGTTAAGGGAACGTCGTGTAATATTATTTATTTGTTATTTTCTTTTTATTTTTTTTATGGTCTTAACCCGATGACCTCCTTCAAAGTTCACCCATGGAATATTAATCGATTTCGACGTAACTTTCGAAATTGATACGCCAAACGATCGATCGATCATTTTTCGAATTTCGATCTCGTCGATAGAAAACGTTGAAATTCTTTGAGGGATCGATTAAACTTCGTCGATTAATTGTCGGAAGATTAATTGAGAAGATTATTTTTTTTTTCTCTCTTTTTGTAAAAATATTTTTCAATCAGAAATATATCTACGTAGTATTTCCTAAGCCTAGTTTCATCCTTTAAGAAAGCAATCAAACGGAGAGAAACCGTGCACGTTGAACTGCGAAAGCGAGGCTAATGCATATAATGGACGCGAATCTCAACGCTTTCTTCGTGTCCAGACGTTAGGTACAAGCACGAGTGTGTGTTTACTCTAACGATTTGGTATTATCGTTTATTGATCGATGATCTACGATTAAACGCTTCGCTGCAATACGACAGTCCTTCATCCTGCTTTTTTTTTTTTCTTTTCCTTCATAATTATTTTCTTTCTCATCATAATTTGTTCGATCGATCGATCACCGATTAATCGAAAATTATGATCTATAACGATATTAACAGAACGATAACGAGAGCTTAATCTCGTTAATTAAAAATGTCTTCTAACGAACTTCTTGCTTGGATAATTAAAAAAAAAAGAAAAAGAAAGAAAAGAAAAGAAGAAAGGCAAAGAAAAAAAAAAGTAATGTTTTTTTCCATTACTTTTATAACCTGCATCAGCGATAATGTAAATCACAGTTCACTTTTACTCGACGCGTAACGGAGACGTAAAA
The DNA here is from genome assembly GCF_905475345.1 of Vespula vulgaris. NCBI lineage: Eukaryota > Metazoa > Arthropoda > Insecta > Hymenoptera > Vespidae > Vespula > Vespula vulgaris. Next base: position 2,385,230 of record NC_066595.1, on the reverse strand, counting down.
AATCGTGCGCACTCAAAACACGTTTCTAATAATTCTAATCGACGCACTCTGCGCAATTCGGCCTTCGCGATAGGTCATTAGACTTCCTTGGAAAGAAAGAGAAAGAGAAAGAGAAAGAAAGAAAGAAGGAAAGAAAGAAAAAGTGAGAGCAAAACTGATAACGCAACGTCATTCGTACGAAAGCTTCATTGCTAACACATTCGCAATACGCAATAGGTATATAAGTCCATCTAGTCCATCTGTAATATATTTATTTATATATATGTGACTTGTGAGATATTTGTGTATGTGTTTTGATCGCACAAGGACATGCTGGTCCTCCTCGTAGAGCATACCAATGTGCTTTCGACGCCCATACGAAATGACTCACATTCACTCTCAGTATACTCGATACGAAACCGGGACTATCTGGCAATAGCAACTATGTATTCCACAGCATACCATTCTAACCGTTAGTTTCTCGTCCTTTTCTAGAATCACTTTTCATATCCTCATAGACTCGTGCGTTGCTTGCTTTTCCATGAACGTCGAAGCCGTCTCGCGTTTCTTAGACTTTCGAATCTTTTGTCTACGAACGAGATCACGAATGCGAGATATTAAACTCGAAAGTAAAACTTTTTAAAACAGAAATTGTCTCTTCCATTCTTGTTCGTCTTCCTTCCTTTCTTTCTTTCTTTTTTTCTTTTTTTCTTTCTCTCTTCTCCTTTTATTATCGCGCTGGAATATATTTCAAGAAAATAAATATAAAAGGACTTTCCTCCATTGAACATTTACGCATCGTCGAACATAAATCTTTTTAGTTCGAAAGTTCAACCACTAGTAAACGAGCAAGTACGAGAACGTTTCTTCTTTTCGTTTTTAGATTCCTTTCTTGACTTGGTAATAGTATCGTACGCTTTTATGCACGTTCTTCGTAAGGATAGCTTGGCCTTGAATTTCAACCCTTGACTCCACGTACTGCTCTGGGCTATGATATTTCAGGGTCAATGATCGTCTACCAGACGAACTTTCTCATCGTTCCAGCGTATCTTTGAATCTTTCAATCCGTTTTAACAGAACATTCGTACTACACAGAATCGTTTTATTTATTTCGTTCGATGATGTAAACGGATAACCTTGAAATAAATAAAAAAACAGAAACAAATTTTTAATCATTTTCGATGAGACGAGAAACGAAGGTGTCGGATAGAGATAATTTTTTTTGTTTTTTGTTTTCTTTTTTTCTTTTTGCTCTCTCTCTCTCTCTCTTCTTAAAAAATACATTGAGTAAGATTGCGAATGTTCCGGGACGAAACGAACGCCCAAGAAGAAACTTGCGTGGAGTTGCAAGGTCGAAAAGAAGTCTCGACAACGTTGATCTACGCACGCCCATTGTCTGAAGAAAATGACGAAGGCGCAATCGAGATCGGGTCTTTCCTAATACATATTACAATACTTGCTTGCTCGGAGGTAGTCATTAAGACTTTATACTTTCAATCTCATTCAGCTCACGTATACACGTACATAGACATTCCAAGATTTCACTTTCGAGCCTCTAAAGGTCCACCTGGTTAAGATATAACACGTACATATGTATAATTTAACGATCGATTTAACATAACGACGATTATTATTATTATCACCATTACTAATCTTTCAAATATTTTTCATCGTGGCAAATCGTCGTAGAGCATGTATTAGTATGTCTAACTAATTATTAAAAAAGTAAAAAAAGAATTCAACGGATCCTGGCTTCGTTAATTAACTTTACGAGCGATAGAAATAATATACCTAATTGATGCTTTGTTACTCGGTATACATAAATATATACATACATATATATATATATATATACATATATACTTACGCAGCTTCCGCTTCCATGAAGACGTAAGCGGTCGATAAAATCGAATAGGTTTCTCGTCCCAACGCTCGTATACCTGCCTACTACCTTCTCTCTTTTTCTCTCTACGTTCGCATTCCTAATGATTTCAAAGTAAAAAAGGAAAAGAGTAATAGGAGGGAAAGAAAAAAAGAAAAGAGATCTAGGTAGGTATCTACAGGCTAGGCTCGTTCGAATGGCGTACTATACGAGCACTACAGCATCCTTTATAAGGATACCGCTAATACTCTCAAACATTTTAAACGTCGAACATTCACTCGTTTTAAATATATATATATATATATATCATTTTGATACCTCACTAAAACAACAAGCAACGATATTTCCGGGTTCGTGTAACGCGTTACTTCCGTTATCAACAAACTCATCGGTATTTACGTATACATACATATATATATATATATATATATTTTATATATATGTATGTACACATACATGTATATAGAGAGAGAAAATATAAGTAGATCGAACGAAATAGTTTTATTCGAAAGATTTACTCTATCGAAAGCATAAACGATTCTTCCTTTCTCTGGAAAGTAAGAAGAGAGAAAAAGAAAGAGAGAGAAAGAGAGAGAGAGAGGAATAGCAAAACGATTTGCAAGAGGAGGGCTAAATCAAGGCGTGGTACCGAATGTGTCCGTGCCTCTCACTGTATGTGACTGACTGGCGTGCACCACCGGGTTTGCTTGATTATAGGAGCTAGAGTCTAACCGTCACGATTTTCCAGAAGAAGGAGTCATTACACTTCGTTTGGCCCGATGCGGTTAGTTCTCTGATATAATAAATACTTTCCCGTGATTTCTTTCGCGAGCGATTACGTTTTCATGATTCTTTGTATTCTCTTCGTTCTTAGAAAAGAATATCGAGAAACAAGGAAAAAGATTGATATTAAGAAAAAAAAAAAGAGAGAGAGAGATGCAAGAAACAACAACATCTTTTCAAAAATTCGACATTATTTTTTTATTATCGTGTATATCCGTAGAATTGAAAGGACGATCGATTATGATACACGTTAGAGTTCATTTTTCGATTAGAAAAGAATAAGGATAAAAGGAGAAAAAAATTAGGATCACGAGATCAAAGAGAATTTGAGTGTACGTATCTAAACGGATCGAGTTAACGAGACGAAAGGATTTCTAAATCCGTAGGTACTTACGTCCGTGACTGATCAAAATCGATTACGATCTCACGTTTCGTTTGGGCAACCGGTAAAAGAAGAAAGAGAGAAGTCCATCATATTATTATTACGACGGAGAAATGAATTGGCTCACGCCCCAGGAGAACACGATGCATACCGTATATTGTACCGTTCGAAAGTCTCAACATTCAAGGACGTTAGCCGCGAGCATGCTTCGAATGTTCCTTAATCGCGTTAATGAAAAATATTTCAGAAAAGAATTGCTGCAATTTTCTTTCCTCTTCTCTCTTTTCTTTTTCTACTTTTTTAATTTTTATTTATTTATTTATTTATTTTATTTTTTTTTTTATCGAATTAAATTAAATGTCCCTTTCTTTTTCGGGCTGAGGACGCGTGGGAAACAATGAAAGAAATTTCTACGGCATCGACATATTTTGTTTTTGGGTTTGAATATCGTATTGAAAAAAAAAAGAAAAGAATTTTTTGAAGAACGTCTAATCGTTCCTCGAGTATTTTCGCTCGACAATTATTCATCCAGACTGATCTAGAATCTAAGTATAGATCTCTATACCAGTAAACTTTGATATCTTCTGACGGCAAAGGTCTGATTACCTAATACTTCTTCTCTCCTTCTCCTTTTTTTTTTAACTTCAACATCGGTCGATTGGAACTAAGGTCGTATCTTAGAACGATTAATATCAAGAGAGTTCGAAACAAGGATCAGGATCAGAATCAGAACGATACAAGTAGTATGTACGTACGTCCTTTCACACTTTTCTCGAGATCGATTCTCGAGAGCACGCAGAGTCGGTAAAAGTGACAGTCAAAGTAATACCGCGTTTCCTGTAGAGCTCGTCGCGAGGTGTGGTACATATCTCTCTCTCTCTCTCTCTCTCTCTCTTTTTATCTATCTATCTCTATCGTGTGCGAGCATTTGCTTCGGTTCAAGGAGATCAAGAGCCGTGTGTTGTTCACTGAGAGAGCCACGCCAAGTTACGCCGCTCTGAATCTGAATCTCACGGTAAAGGAGGCATACCCCGGCAGCCATTTCGCCTTCGTATTCGGGTCAGCCAACTGGTATATCAGATGTATACACACACACACACATACGTAATATATATATGTATATATATATATATATATACACAATATTACGTAACCGCGACTAACAGCACAGGGCGGTTCCCACCGCAAGTCACATTACCGGAAGTCGGGACCACTGTTTCGTCGCATTTCAGAACGTCATTTACGTATCTATCTATGTATGGTCAAGCAACAACCATGAGAAATATGTTTATAATCCTTCAAGGATGTATCCCAGTTAGCCTTCGAAGTGATTTAATCTGTTTGGAAGTAAAAGAGAAAAGCGAAGAAGATGTATATAATAACCTGGCATTGTCTGAAAGTTGTATTTTTTCTGTGTTCGGTGATATCTAAATGTGTTTATACGCATTGATATATAATATATAGCGTTGAAAATGAATTATAATTCATTTGAGAGCAGAATCGAGGAAGGTTCTGAAAATCTCTAATTTTCTTTTTATTTTTTACGATGTCCAGGATCATATGTTTATAAAGTGGAAAGTTAATTACTGTCTATTAATTGATAAAACACTAATAATACTAATTTTTCTATGGTCATAATGTTCAATTTGTTAAGCTAAAGAAACCGACATGCCTTTCAAACAGGAATGATCCAGCTCGTAATTTGAAATTACCTTTTATACATGGATTACATGTTTGCGGTCTCGTAACGAGAGCTTCGATCTCGTTCCAATATACCGATAAGGAATTTTCCAAGGCGTTTGGCTCGCGCACACGCTCGAGTTCAGCGATCCGCGAAACTCGCTCTCTCCTTGGCTGTCTTCTGCTTCCTATTGACTATAAAAGTACTTCGATACATGGATCCGGTTTCGTGTTTAGAAAATAAAATCTAATACTTACCTACTGATCTCTTACGATCTCCAACGACAATTAGATTTCACGTCAGGTGATATATAACGAGGAGATATGTGTGTGTGCGTGTGTGTGCGTGTGTGCGCGTGTATAAACGCGAATCTATTTGTTCCGAACGGAAATGTAACATGAATCGTTTCTGCTATCGTAGGATTTCAATCAAATTAATTCATTATTTTTTATCGCAACAGGTTCTCGCAGCGTGTCTGCTCGCTTTGTCGGAATCCGCTCGACCTGCTATACGACCTCGAGTGAGAGAACCTCAAGTTTATTACGAAGAAGACAATCAGGCGGCCGAAGACGATTTCGAGGCGGTTTATCATCCCAGAACACGTGCGTTGCCATCGGCACGCTCGAAGGAGACTTTGCAACCATCGAAAGCACCACCCGTGCAAACCATTCGTAATTACAACAAGGTCAACGACGATGGATCGTTCACGTTCGGTTACGAAGCAGCCGATGGTTCTTTCAAGGAAGAAACCAGAGGAACGGATTGCGTTGTAAGAGGAAAGTACGGTTACATAGATCCCGATGGTAACAAAAGAGAGTTCACTTATGTATCGGGTAATCCTTGCGACCCTAACGCACCGAAGGACGAAGAGGACGATCTTCCGGAAAAACAGGAAGACGACGATCTCTCTGGACCGGCAAATTATCCATCCGTCAGACCTGTCCCGATCAGACCGATCAGGCCAACTTATCAGCCAACCACCGCACGTACGCCAACGGCCATATTCCAAACTCAATACCAACTCGACGACGAAGCTAGCCAGGAATTAGAAGAGGAAGTTCAAAAACCCGTACAACTTCGACCTGCGGCATTTAGGAAGCCTCAACAGTCTTACGTTCAAGTTTCACCATCTACCGCTCTTTACGATCCAACACCGACCACCAGTCCCTCGCAATTCTACAGACTAGCGTCCACCTCGAACGTTCAATATCAAACTACAGCCGCTCCTTCGGAAAGAACTCCGTCAACGATATCTCCGTTAGCTTATCAATCGGTCGAGACTAGCACTCGCAAGGCAGTGACTCGTCATCAGGTTCGTCCTCAATCGGTCGCCATTACACCCAGGCCCCACATTGCACAAGTCGCCGCACAATATGTCTCCCCGAGTAGCACAGAAAGATCGATACCGTACAACGCACAATCACGGCCCACCCCGAGCACCTCGAGTCATCTTCGCACCAGCGCCAGCCCTTCGAGCTCGGCCCACCTCGATTTTGCCGCGGAGTTAGAGCGTTACGTTAACACTGTCGGCGTTCCCTCGAAGTCTACCCAACAAGCCACACTTTCACCCTCGAGAGCGAAGCTAGGTCAGACCACGGTCACCACAGTCCCCGCGGAGCCCATCTATCAGTCGGAACTGATTTACGACCCTGCAACTGGTCAGTACAATACCCAACTTTATCAGACCCTACCCCAAACCGTTGGGGACTTTAGCCTAAGTCACAAACTCCAACCATTCGTAGCCCAGCCCCAGTCCCTACTCGGTCTCCAGCAGCTACAACAGATCCAGCAGCAACATCAGCAACAACCGCAGCAACAACCTCAGCGTCAGTCCGCAGTTTACAAGCAACACGTACCGCAACCTGTCCAATCCGCTTCAATCTCAGCTGTGTCCGTTGCTCAACCCCAGGAACTTCTCTACAGGAAACAACAGACTCAGTTGCTCATGCAGTCCCAGAATCTCTATGCTCAGCAGCAACAACGTCGTCAGCAACAACAGCAACAGCCGCAACAACAACAACAACAACAACAACCTCACAGACTTCAATTGCTCGAATCTCAGAGAGATCCCCAAGCCTTTTATTATGTCGCACCATTGAGATCGTCCGGCGCGCCGGCTGGTGGTGCACCTCTTACCGCGAGTCAAATCGATCATTACCTTCGTTCCAGTTCAGCCAACAACTATTGATCGGAACGAGATAGCCACGGAGCGTTTCGTTTTGATACATTCGCGAATTTATCTTCAGGGTCCTCGAGAGTTGCATCGAACGCACCGTGTTTAAAACCTTGCTTGCGAATCTTGTAGAAAGTCGTTCGTCTCGCTACACGCTTGTCAGATCGATGTACAGGGAGACAGCTATACGCGATTAGTACATACATGCATACATATACACATATATACGCATATATATCAGTGTATATACATATATTTTTTTTAACGCGAGAAAAACTAGAGGGTTTCACCGATCCTTGCGAGACATTTCGGAAGAAAAACGAAAAAGAGTGTTTAACGAGGTATCGTCGAATGCTGCATGTTGTTACGAGCTCGTTGATAACAAAAAACAAAAAAAAAAGAAATGCAAAAAAAAAATTATAAAAAATTACAAAAAAGAGAAAGAAAAAGAAAAAGACTAAAAAAAGTAAGATTCGAAAGATTCGGAAAATCTCTTGGGAAAGTTCGGAACGATTTGTATCTTCCATCTTGGATCGACGTAAATGAATCAATGCATGAGACAAACGCGATAGAGAGAGAAAGCATACATACACACACACACACACATATATACATATATATATATATATACATAAAGAATTTCCCTGACGCAATGCACCTATCAATTTAATGCTAAATATTCGTCGCTATCGATCGATCGACCTATCGACCTCGTAGCAAATCGATCGATTATCCTCGCGAACAATCAACCCGAACATTTCTTTTCGCTGAACGATGAGATTATTGATTCAAAGCAACGAAGAAACTTGTTCCTGAATTATTACTGGTTACGATACTTGTTCGTCAATTATTACTGAGTAACCATATCTATATATATATATGTGTGTGTGTGTGTGTGTGTGCGTATGCATATATGCTTGCATGCATGTATACGCTTGTATGTTTGTGTTGATATTCGAATAATGAGCTCATATATGCATACATACATACATACATACATACATACATACGTACGTACATACGTACGTACTACATATATACATGTATATATATAGGTATCAGGATCTGTTATACCTATTCGGAGATATATTCCGTGATGTTACGTAAGAAGTCAAGCAAATTTTGCAAGATTATCTCTTGTGGTGGTGGTAACCAGGGAACGTGTAAAACAGAATTGCGATGTACTTACTTTCATCGGCGTGGTCCGCGGACTCCATAGGAGTACTTACAGGGTACGTTCTATTCGCGTCAAACCGCAACTTTCTATTTGTATTATCTCTGTCACTGGACAACCAACCGGATTCTAGTTGTATCTATAATAATTTTGTTAAATCAATGCGTGTCTATCTATCTATGGATTGAACGGAGACATCTTTGGATTTAACGAATGTCCCTAATTGGCATCACCAACATCGACAACGACGAAATCGAATTATTAAAACTATTTTTTTTTTTCTTTTCCCTTTTTTAGTTGGATCAGAAAAACGATCGGCTCGTGGCAACATTTTTTATTATTATTATTATTATTATTATTATTATTATTATTATTATTTTTTACTTTTATTTTTATTATTATTTTTATTATTACGCTAATTATTATTATTATTATTATTATTATTATTATTATTATTATTATTATTATTATTATTATTTACGCTGTAAATAATACGCTGCAACTTAGGTATTAACGTATTAGCGATTTGTACTCATGGAATATTTTTTTTTCTATTAAACAAATAATAAATCCTATCTTAATAGTCGCGCTTTTTTATATATATACGTATATATATATATATATATATATATATATATATATATATATACACATTACCATTTGTAAAAAAGAAAAAAAAGGAAGACGAAATGAAAAGAAGACAGAAAATAGGTTTGAGAAACAATGTGTGTACGCGTGCATGTCTTTAAACCCGATTGTTTCCACTGTCCTATAACAAAATTTAGCTCGTGTTAAGAAAAGAATTTAATTCAATTTCCGCGTTTCTTATGCCGGAAAAATAACGGAGCTAAGTAAGTAGGGTCTCTAATCAGGACGTTACAAATAACGTTGATGAATTTCTTCTCGACAAACTTTCTTCAATTACGAAAGTTATCTACAAGAATCTACAAACGAGTTGGTACTTATATATACGTAATCTTCAGTCAACAACCAGCCAACCAGTCAACCACCCAACCAACCAACCAACCAACCAACCAGCTAGCCAACCAGCCAGCTAGTTAACTAAAACGCATCCTCTAATTTCATGCTAACGACTTCATTACAAGAGGTAGATAATTCCACTAGAAGAAATAATATATTTTATATGAGGAGGGACACGTAATTTTAACACTCATGTCGACGACACATAATCCATCTCTCCAATTAAACCGGAAGATATTTACGTGAAGAAAAAAAGAAAGAAAGAAAGAGAAAAGAAAAGAAAAGAAAAAAAAAGAAATAGAAAGTAATTAGTAGAGGACACTATAAAAAAGAAAAAAAAAGAATTGTGAGGAAGCGTCATAGTAGTAGTTTTACGTCACTCAAGGATACGCTTTGTTAATACGCTAACACTCTTTTCCTGTACTCTCCGTGAACGATTATCTCAAGATATCTAAAAAGTGATCGGACAAAAGAATAAGTCGATCTATCTAACGATCGTTAACTTAGACGGTGAAAGTTATCATAGATTGTAAAGAGAGAGAAAAAAAACGATTTCTACGATCATTCGATTCAATTTTTATAATCTAGTTTTCGTCAAATCGATACGTGTAGACGTTTGTGTGTGTGTGTGTGTGTGTGTGTGTGTGTATGCATTAATTTCGATGATACGTAACGAACATGCAACCTTGAACTTGAAAAATATGGCAGAAGTAAAGGAGACCGAGGTCACGGTTCATTAAATGGCGTCATGGTCCAGCTAAAACTCACAATTGGATTAACTGGGGAAAGTGGCGATGATTGGACACTTTCTCTATGTACGTATTTTCTATATTACCGATAGACGTAGGAAACAATTATTACAATATGTTCGATCGAACGACCGACGAACGTGATCAACCTTTCTCCATCGTTAAACACATTATCGTTAGACGATAGTAAAAAGTTACTTCTCGAGAAAGACCATTAAATATCGTTACAAACAATTATACGAAGTTAAGGAATGTTGTTGCAAAAAGAAGAAAACAATCAAAAACGAAGTCACGCCGCTATCGAAAAGAAAGTGAATTTTTGACGAAGAAATAACGAAAAAAAAAGAATGAAATCCGGGTTCGGACCAATTTCAATGGCGATCGACGTTAACGAGACCGATCATAATTGCTTGATCATGCAATATGAAGAATATCTTTTGCTACCTGTTACTAAATCGAATATTTTATCTACGCAATATCCTTCGTCCTACTCAAATGTCAAAGGGATGTGGTATATCGAATCGTGCCGGTCGTTGGACAAGTGTTTCGTTAATAAATCTAACTGCATTAGAAAGTACGAGGAGGAAAACCAACGTTTCGTTATTTATCCGAACGAGAAAAGTAACTATAATAATATTACAAAAAAAAAAAAGAAGAAAAAGAAGAAGAAAAATGCAGCAGGTTTTTCAGCCTGTGGTTTAGATGTACCGTTTCACGGCCGTGTACGACGGGTCGCCTATTGTCAGGAGCAGACAAGTGGTCTTGAAGAAGAGAGAAATGAGTTGGACGGGATAAGAGGAACGAAGAGAGGGAAGGTCCAGTGAAGAAAAATCTTTGCTGGTGAGTGAGTCATCTTCGAGATAAACCAGTTCGTTACGCGTGATATGATGAATAATGTATTCAGGATGAGAATCGGTGCATTTCTATCGAGTATGGACGCGCTACTCGAAGTATCAAGGACGAATATATAGGTACGTGGGATAATCGCTTATTACACCTAGTTCTAAGTACATAAGTACATACGTACATATAAATAAACATATGTAACCATCGCCATCAGTATCTATACTCAGTCAGTATAAATATCCTGAGGATGTTCACATATCGTACTTTCGATTTTTGCGGAAACAATTGATTACGCGTGGTCTCGCGCAATTTCCATCTTGTTTTTATTTCGGTACTAAAAAAACGTGAAACAATAAGAAATTTTGTGAAACAATCGGTATTGCGGAATCACCGAAAATGGACGCTCGTTTCATTCCCATACTTTCTTTTATTTGTTTGGACTTTCTTGTTAATGTTATTCAATTGTCAGATTTTTTTAATGCTTTTTAAACGATTTCTCGCGATGTATGTAAATTTTACTAGATATCATTTAATTAGAAATTAATTTAGAAAACGTTATATATATATGTACATATGCATGTACACTAATGCATGCATACATACATACATATATACATACACACACGTTTATATATATATATATATATATATATATATATATATACGTATGTATATATTAGTGTGTACTTAGGATTCTTATTTAAAAGATAGCCGATATGTTAACGATCTACGTACAATACATACGTATGTAAGTACTTACGTTCTATAGCATTATCGAGACAGCATCAAAAAATCGTCGACGAAATGCAAAGGAAATTGCATGATGTAATAATTGTCCTGTGGGAGTGCCTAGAATCAAGCCTAGAATACCACAATGTGAGACTATTGCACGCTATGGGAACTATTGTTACAGATTTTACAGTCTACTACTGTTCTTACTCGCCCGCTAAACTCCCACGTGGCTTTCACTTGTCCCCGCGAATCCGAACTTTTGTCCTCTTCCTTTTACCCCCACCAACCCCTCCTCCCGTCCCTTCTTCTCATCGTATTTCCGTTCGTTCTAATTTTCATTCTTCGCGTACTTTCTTCGAAAAATTTTTTTCCTTTCGTTTTCTTTTTCCTCTGGTATCCTTTGTTCGATATCAGCAAAGAAAGGAAAAAAAATTTGTGGCGTCTTCTTAAATGATATAGTGAAAGTAATGTCTTATAATTCGAAAGAAAAATAATAATAATATATACGATTCAGAAAGAAGGGAGCAAAAATTTGAATCATCTATTCGGTTTTCTTTCTTTTTTTTTTATTTTATTATTTTTTTAATTCTCTTTTCGTGGAAAAAAATTAATGCAAAGGAGAACAGGTGGAATAAAACGAATATGAGCATTCTTCGTTTAGTAGGAGGATTCATTAAACGTCGTATACTCGTTTGGAGATCATCAAGGTTACGGAGAACGATGAGAGGGAGTCTAGTAGGTGGTGGCTGCTCGTTGTGTCACTCTATATATAAACGCGGCAGTCAACACCCCACGCGGTATTGAGAACATTCACCGCATCTGCGGTAACATGGTTTCCAGTTGCAAGGTACTTTAGATTTTACTCGAGTACTTCTCCTTTTCGTTGAGTTTTTTCTTCTTTAGTTATTTTTTATCTTCTTTCTTTCCCTTCGCGAAATTCGGTTATAATCGTTCTAACAATACCAACGAGTTTTTGTTTCCTTTCATTTTTTTCTTTTCTTTTTTTCCTCTCGTTTCTTTCTTTCTTTCTTTTTTTTTTTTCTTTTTTCAGTGCAAAAAATATAGTGTCCCATAACAGAAACGTTTGTTTTCAGTGAATAGTGAAGAGATTAATATTAGAGTGCTAAATCGATTATTGATCATGGTGAGGATAAATTCGAAAAGAAAAAAATCCAAATCAAATGAAATCGTGTTTGAATAGAAAAAAAAAAAATTGTGTCTCCAGCAGATCGATGCTATCAAAATTGATGATTAATCTCGTGACGATAAATTAGGAAAAAAAGAGGGAGAAAACGTCGAATCGTATCAAACGTTATGAATAATTTTATTTTTCGTTATTTTCTTTCTTTATTTTTCAAGATGACGCCATGGCTGATGGCAATCTTTTGTCTGGCGACAGCAGGCTGTACGAACGTTACGGATCAGCAAACATCGGAAACTACTCACAATCATCAAGTGGCTATCTTGAAACAGATCAGGAAGGTCAACGAAGACGGCTCGTATACTTATGGATACGAGGCTGGCGATGGATCATTCAAGGTAAAATAGAATATTTCTCACGATTCGCAGCGTTAGATCTTTACGATCGGTATTTTATCAAGGAGTAAGAAAAAGACTTTCCGGGTGATCGGTGATCGTTCATAAAAACGGAGTTACAAAAGTTTCCTTTTTTCCTTTTTTTAAATAAGATTTAAAGAGAGAGAAAGAGAGAAAATTCGTGATATCTGAAAGTTGTATTGTTAGGTCGAGACCCGCGACGTTCTAGGCAACATCAAGGGTACGTTCGGTTTCGTCGACGCCGAGGGTGAAATAAAGAGGGTCTCGTATTCGTCCTCTAACGGAACGGGCTTTAAAGCGACGACCGTATCGCCATTACAGGAACACATATCGGTGGTCCAGAGTATACCACGTGTCAATCGTACCAGTAGTAGCAGTAGCAGTAGCAGCAGCAGCAGCAGCAGCAGCAGCAGCAGCAGCAGTAGCAGTAGTACCAACAGTAATAGCGGTAGTACGACGACGACAAAGAGGCCTAACATAATGTACGTTTCAACGGAAGCTTCGACCAAGTCGTCGGTCGTCCAATCGATTCCAAGAACGAGGAAGACAGCGACGACGTCTACGACGAGCACAACGACCCAAAGTACGAGTACCGAATCGGCAAAAAATATATTCAGTCATTATTTAAAAGGTAATAACAAAAGTAGACCTCGTTTCGTGATAAACGGTCAACAGAGACCGATCGGAGTCGAGGAAGATCCCGAGGATAGCGAGGATTCGCAAATAAATCGTCCGAGTATTGAAGAGAGAAACAGTGGCTATCGTAGAATCTTATTCGCGAAACGTCCTGTCGAACAAAATTTAAGACCTATAACCGAGGATTTCGTTGAGAAGGATGACGATCCTAAAATATCGACTGGTAATAATTTAAGACGTCAACTTCACGACGATACCACGAAAACGAGTGGTATCTCTTCGGGGGATAACAACAACGGCAACAACAACGATGAACATTCCGATGTTTACGGTGGTGCTTTGTCGACGACACGACCTTTATTTACAACTACTACTCCACCTAGAGTTATTCAGCGTATTCCAGGGACGCGTCTCGATAGACCTAAGATATACGTCAATCGAGAAAATCTAGGACCTGCTAGATTCGACGAACCCAAATACGAAGGTCCTAGAGTCTACGAGCCTGAAGCTAAGTCTACTCTCGAGGAACAAACGTCTGCTCAACCGATTCTGATTCGTGGACCAGCAAGAATACCCGTTGAAAATAGAGATTATCTTAGACAGACGACAGAGCCGATTTTCGTACGTGGACAGGGTGAATCATACGTTCGAGAGTTACAACCAAGAGTTTTGGTAACTGGCCAACAAAATAATATCGAAGAAGAGCCAGCGTATCGACAGATTCCGATCGGTAGAATTTTGTATAGACCTGTTACGACTCAGCAACAACTGTACAGTACCACTACCGATCCAAACGTTCATTACTTAGCCGACAATCCTACGGTCGAAACAGACGACGAGTCGAGATTACCGATCAATCAGAATTACGTTAGACCAAGACCTTATCCAAGACCATTGATCTATCAAGAATTGGAAGCAAGGACTAGACCGATCGTCAGACCTATTCCTCAATCACCAACCCCGACTCATCATATCGATGATCGGGAATATCAACAGACCACACCCGATTACGTCTATCGTACAACCCCAATAGCTTTACCACCGGAACCACCAAATCCGATAGCACCTCCTTTAAGTCGACGAGATTTCCAAATGTTACTTAGACGTCTATTGGTCAGTCAATACGGTGTACAAGCTCTAACATATCCAAAAACTTATCTGGAGGATGCACTTTACGATCAACAACCTTATCCTTCTTATCAATCGGGATACCAAACTCCTGTTCCAAGGCCTGACCTTTCTTACGATCAACAAGTAACCATGCAATATGGCGATCGTGTTCCATTGAGACGTCCAGCTTACACGAGAGGATTGAATCCGCTTTATCAATCACCGCATCAATACGACGACTATCAGGATAGCAGATTTACCGCTAAACGTGTTTACAGACAAAAGTTTTATACGCAAGAGATTACAGACGACGGGGACGAGATTCTACCAGCACCTATCAGAGAGGCATTACTATTGAGAATGCTTCAATTAGCTATTAACGCTGAACGGCCAGGCGTTGTACAAAATACGATGATTAGTAGTACGACAACTCCAACTTCGAGATACAGGAAGACAGGTCCTGTCAGAAGCGTTCAAATTATTACCGACGAATCTGACGAAGACAAGGACGTCATGAACAAGAAGATGTAACTCTCGTTTTTATTTTTTTTTTCCTCCTTTTTTTTTCTTTTTCCTTTTTTTCCTTCCAATGTGTCGTTTTTAAGTGGATACTCCATTTCTTTTTCTTTCTTTTTTTTTTTTTTCTTCTTTTCTAACGATCTACGCAGCACCTCCTCCTCGCCCTCCCACCCACCCTCCTCACATCCTCGATTGATTAGAGAAGTGAGAATAATAATAGAACGATAAGATTTCGATCGAATTAATATTCAATAAATCAAACGTTCGTTTATCGAACGAATAAGTATTATATTATAGTATCAGTAGATAACATTTAGAATTTAATTCTATCTTTTTAATGTTAGAAAGATTATTTATAACGATTAGACGTGCAATCGTGTCGAGTACGATTATGTTATTTTCATCCAAAGATTGTCTGTCTGTCTCTCTCTCTCTCTCTCTCTCTCTCTCTCTCTCTCTCTCTCTCTTTCTCTTTCTTTTTAGCTTTATAAGATATCTCAAGTTCGTTGTCCTCCTACCTATATTGTAAATACGTTAGCTAAGCTAGTGTAAAAAAAAAAAAGAAAAAAAAGTTAAAAGAAAAGAAGAAAAAAAAACAAAAAAAAAGAGACAAAAAGGAACAAAAAAAAATAGAAGAGAGGAGAAAAAGAAGAGAAATTTGTAATGAAAATAAAGGAATGAAGGATAATGGATAATCGGCCGTGAGAATTCGTTTCGTCATGTGCCTCTCTGCCTCCGAGAGAGTGCAATACACCAAGAGGGAATAATAACGTGTCTAAGTCTCTTTCTGGGTAATTAGCATCGTCTCGAGTGTTGCAACATCAACCACGTCTGACGTGCCAACGAAACGTTGCGTATCTACGTGTGTATATATATATCTCCGTGTGTCTGTCTGTCTGTCTGTCTGTCTGTCTGTCTGTCTGTCTGTCTATCTATCTGTCTGTCTGTCTGTCTGTCTGTCTGTGTAGGTGAGTATGCGTACTTGTATGTTTGTTGAAAACGAGTGAAGACGGAAATCACGAGATCTTTCTTGGATCTTTGTTAGATCTTTCTAAATCCTTCGTACCAACTTTTTATCGCAATATTTGCACTGATCAAATTGAATTATTTTTTTGGCTCTTTTTTTCTTTTCTTTCTTTTCTTTTTTTTTTTTTTTTTATTTTTTTCGGATCTTTTTTGTAATTGCAGTCGAGGAATATGTTAATAAAATTGCTGCGCGTGTGAATGCGTGTATGTTTTATAAAAACTAATTATTTTAATTTCTTTTTTTTTTCATATATAAATAATCTATACACGATGGGATTTACTTAATCGCGATTTAAGCTTCGAAAGAATTCGATCGAATGAGAAAGAGATCTGAAATGGTATGAAATGTTCTTTTTCTTTTTCTTCGAGAAACATTTCGCCCGGATATGTAGACTCGTGAAAGGTTCTTATTATATCCTGTCGAAGTAGACATTCGACAGGATACTAAGACTTCCGGCATTCCGTATAATTCCGGTCCATTGACGTAGAACGTTCGAAAAAATGTTCACACAGTATCTGGGCACGATAACGAGGTGAATCTACTAGATGCAGTGGGGCGAAGGCGGGTCGACGGCGAATTACCTAATTAGGGCAAACCATTGCACTCAACATTTTTCTTTCTTGTGGAAAGTTGAAAAGAACACGTAGAAAAGGATTTGTTGTCTCACGGTATATTACGTCTAAATACGTATCTATTCATCGTTATGTATACCTAAAGATAGCGTGTGCATTTGACGATAAAAACGAAAGGATGCATTAATTAAGTGATAGAAAAAAAAAAGGAAAGAAAGAAAGAAAGAAAGAAAAAATTTTCGTCCATTTTAATAAACAATTAGATATATACAGAAATATACGAAATAGGAATAATTAACATTTGTGAGTCTGCTAATAAGATTTCATTAGGTGATAGTTGGTTAATTGCATGTACGTATGCATGTGTGTATGTATGTATGTATGTATGTATGTATGTATGTATGTATGTATGTATGTATATTTCTACGTATGTATGTACAGTTATTGATACGTGGTACCTATATGTATGAGAGTTATGTGAAAAATCAGGAGATACGATCTCGTGAGAATCTTCATGATAGTTGATTAATAGAAATCGCTGAGATTTTCGAATGAATCGAGGAACTGCGTGGTAAATTTTTAAGACTTTCGACGTCATCGTCATAAGAATAATGACTGAAGGGTTCGGTTTGTACGGCGACATCCTCGTAATCGAGTTCGAGAGGATCCTGTTCATAAATAACGTCGTGACTACGTGGACGTGCTACCGATGGTATCCATGGTTGTGGTACACCTTTACCTAACGCTAAAAATACAGCTGCAGTTGACAATAGAACGACCGATGCTACGCCAAAGACCAGTCGCCAAGATCCAGCGATCTAAAATTTAAAAAATTTTTTTTCTTCTTTTTCCGCAGTTAGCACGTAGCAATACGTATTTGTGCATAATTATATATATATATATATCTACAAATATATGCATATTTCGCGTGTTTTGCATTTGGTAATAAGAATGAAAAGATGCGTTAATTAAGTAATAGAAAAAATACTTATAATTAATATTTTTCTATCTATGAAAAATATTATCAAGTATCATGAATATCGATATTACTTACCGAACCATGAAGAGCTTGCGTGACGAAATAATTAGCAGCCAGTAAACCTGCTGCACCTAAAGTGGAACAAAGAGCACAAGCTGCTGCAGCACAAGCCGGCGATTCGGCTGGTGCAAGATCAGCTATGGCAGCAAGAGCACCGGCTGGTGCTGTACCGGACACCAAAAGTGCCGCAATACCTAACCAGGCTGCCCCTAATGCCTGACAACCCGCGTATCCTGCTACGAAGAGTAACGCTGCTGGTATGAAGTGAGCTACGAAAGAAAGTTAAATATGTCTGTATGAATCCCATAAAATCATTGTTGCAATATACCTAGACTTAGAGATTGATCGAAGATAACGATGAAGAAGAACTCAGCGAGGTAACGAAAGATAAAGAAATTCTACGAACGTTCTGAGCGGTGGCGTTTTAACGAGTCCCTGAAAAAGTCGAGACGAGCAAGAAAAGAAAAAATAAGAAAAAAAAATAACGAAAAGTACGCCACGTAAGTACACTTTGTTTTTATTCGTCTTTTAATACGATCAAAAAGATATATTGTTAAGCGGATGAATATTAAGGTACCTGTGTAGACGACCAATTTTCTGGCTGTAGTGGTTGATACGATTCTAGACTCGCGAACGTGATCTACCAATAGACCACAAGTTAACGCAGCCATGAAGTGTCCTATGTGAGGTAAAGTAGTCAATACGGAATCCTAGAAAAAAAGAAAAAAGAAAAAATGTTCGAATGTGTGTAAGAAAAAAAAAAACAAAAAAAAGAAAAGAAAAGAAAAAATATAAAAATCCATAAAGAAGACTCACGTTAGCCGTGGAGAATCCATATATGAGTTTCAAATATTTTGTCATTCCAAGGGCGAGTGTAGCATCGCCCCATTGATTGCCCATAGTCGCTACTGCTGATGCCCAAACTGGTACAGATCTTAATAATTTTCCCCAAGGGATGACAGCAGCCTAAAAATATTTTTAACAGTTTGTCAGGTTAAACATCGAATTGTTACGATTTATATTCTTACGTTAGTATCGTGCTGATAAGATTTCGGAGTATCCTTGACGAATCGACCAAAAGCGAAGTACCAACAAAGGGCTAGGAATACCAAACCGTAGCAAAGGGAATCACGTCCAAATGTTCTAACCACTGCTGTACCTATCCAACCGGTTAAACAGTATCCAACGCTGACAGCTTTGAAAGGAGATATTATTGATACGTTATATCGTAACTTGATCAAATGATTACGATCGGTTGTTATCCAATTAATTACCCGCGTAACAGCTAAAATACGAACTCCTATGGTTGCTCTTAAACCAGGTCATAGCTAGCATATGAGCAGCTGGCATAGTTGCACCCTGAATAGGAAGTAAGTAACGCAATTGATTGATTAGAAAAAAAAGAGAGAGAGAGAGAGAGAGAAAAGAAAGATTCACACGTGTAACAACTCACCGTACAAAGTCCTTGAAAAAGACGAAGTGCTACGTGCGACGGTCCTCTCCAAGCTGCTGGTACCAACAAAGACGCCAAACAGGCACTTAATACCGCTCGAGAAAATACCATCGATGGACCTGATCTACCCCAAACCAAACAACCTCCTAATATCGGTCCAGCTACTTGACCCCATAAAAAAGCTTCGCGCATTATCGACTCCGTTCTTTCTTCCGGTGGTAACTATAAATCGAGTATACAATTATTTTCTATTTCCTATGGGAATTTTTTTCTCCTTGGAAAGTTCGACATTATCATTCATTTTTTCATGTTCTAATAATATAGCGTGACGAAAAATAAATCGAACGTAAGAAATAAAAGTAAAGACGTATTATGAGAACGAAAATACGACGAAAGTCGTTGTTCTATCAGTAAAAAAAAAATATATATATATAATTTGAAAAAAAAAGAAAATAATTAACAATCAAGATATTGGATGATCGAGAAAACAAATTATGAATGTTGATACGATAACGATCGATGACATTTGACTGATAAAGAATTGCTTGAAATGATTTCAAGAGTATACCTTTCAATAAAATAATTTTTCATTAATTGACACGAATGAATTGGTTTACCTCTAATAGAATAACTTCAAAATCCTCCGTACGATTTCGACTACTGATATTGACCAGCATGTCACAATGCCAGGACGTGTCGATGATAGCATGGTTGTCCTCCTGTTTGGCCAATAATGCAACGGATGAGCTCACTTCGACTGCACCGCACAATGCAAATCCCATTGCTACCAGCGCAGCTACGATATGTCGTGCTCTGACAGCAGCTAAAACGAGATATAGGACTTCCTTCATTTCCGAACATTTCATCGTCCCTTCCATTTCTTTTATATTTATTTTTAATTTTATTTTTTATTTATTTTCTTTTTTTTTTTTGTTAATTCTATCTTGACTTTCTTTCGGGATCTTGTTTTGACTTCCTTTTTTTTTCTTTTTTTTAAATTTATTTCCCTTTTTTTTTTTTTAGTATTTCTTCATATTTTTTATTCTGTTTCTTTGTTTTTTTTTTATGGTATTGTTCTTTATTTATGTGTACCCTACTCACTCTTTTCTTTCTCTCGTGTTTTATTTATATCTTAATTTTTATTTCATTTTTTCTTTTCTTCAACATATTTTGACGATTGAAAAACAAGATATTTTCCCGTACTTTTGATCTTCTTTTTTACGTTTTTATGTTTTATTTGTACGTCCTATTCCCCCATCCTTTTTTTTTTTTTTTTTGATGTCTCGTTTATTTGTGTTGTTTCTATTGTTTGTTCGTTCTTTTTTTATTGATTTTTATCTATTCTGCCGTCTTGTTATCAATCGATTCTTTTTACTTTCTATCCTCTTTCTTCTCTGATTTTATTTTCTTTTTGTTTTTTATTTAAATTATACACACCAACACAGGCATATTCATCGAAGACAACGAATTTCGCGTGATACCTGTCGCACGAGTTTGACGCGCACAAGAAACGTTATTATTATTCTCACGTAGCTCGTTACGTACGCAAGTAGGTAACTAAGTTCCCACGTTATCGCGATTTCCAAACAAAATCTGTAGGGACTTGTTTGACTTTGATAAAACATGCGTCGCGCGTCTTTCAGTCGCGACTATGACTCTAGTAAGCGATTGATACGTAGTAAAAAGAAAAGGAAGAAGAACAAAAAAATATTTTTTTCCTTCTCACTGTACGATCGCACTTCGTTCTATAAATAATTTCATATAATCAGATATAATCAGAAAGAACGTTTAATAATGACACCAACTGTTACAATAACTGTTACATAAAGTGATATACTACGAATCACGTTAATTTTGCGATTCGGAGTACGACTGTCTCGATGATACCAAAGTATGTTTTTTAAGAATCTCTCTTTTCTTTATCTTAAGAAAACAAATCATGTATATGAGTGAGAAGAAGAAGAAGAAAAAGAAGAACGTGGAAGAAAATTGTTAATGTTTCTTATATATATATATATATATATATATATATATATATATATATATATATATTATTATATAGATTATATTATATATTATATATATTTTATATTATATATATATAAATATATATATTATATACATTATATATTTTATATATTTTACACTATTTTATATAATATATATATATGTATATAAATACATATATGTATACAAGCGTACAGAGAAAAATTTCAAATGTGAAAAATAAATGTGAGGAAACATTGAAAGATAAAGAAAAAGAGGAAGAGAGAGAGAGAGAGAGAGGGAAAGAAAGATAAATAGATAAATAAATATTGAGAAAAAGAGAGAGAGAGAGAAAGAAAGAAAGAAAGAAAGAAAGAAAGAAAGAAAGAAAGAAAAAGAACGAACCTCGAACCTCCTTAGCAGCATGTTTTATTTGGATACTTCCGCGTTTAACGAGCTGAACGCTACCTCTCTTTACGATGTCTGCCATCTCACAAAACTCTAAGTAACAGAGAGTATTGCATCGATCTCCCTCTTTCTTATCGCTCTACGTTCCGCTTTTTTTTTTTATCCGAAAGTCTGACACGATACAAATGAGAGATCATTTGAGAACATATTAATATATACATAGATATGAGCGACCTCGACTTTGATTCGGTAACTGTGATGTAACTACAAATAGAGGAACCTTTTCAAAGAGATAACGTTCGTACACATCAATCGTTCTATTTTTTTCTAATCTATTTTTACATTACTTCTTTATTTACATTACATCTCTCTATTTTTACATTACTTCTCTATTCTTTTTTTTTACTTTCTTTCCTTTTCTCCGTAAACGCAGAATAAAAAGATATAAATTGTTCGTACAAAAATCATATATATTTCATTTCGATTTAACTTGAGTGTTATTAGCTTTGTTTGTTTATTGGTTTGTTTGTTTATTTGGCTTATTGTCGAGCTAATAATTTACCTACCTTTCATTTCGAGAGCCGCGTGTCTCAGTTGAACGCTACCTCTTTTAAGACGTACGAGAGCTGCCATGATGATCATCGAATTAACAAACTCGTCGATAGATTTTTTCCCATCTTATAATTAATTATCTCGAAGCACATTTTTATTTCATTTACTGTTTCTTCTTCCTTGATACTTCTTCCTTCTTTTTAGAATATTACAAGAAAACAATCCGATCGGTCCGAGTTATCCAAAGTATACTGAGCTTTTTATTGCCAGTACCAGAGTGAATGAACGTTTCTGTTAACGAGACTTGATACAATAAGTACCCATGCTGGGTCAGCCTTGAAGCACCGTTTCACAGGACAGGCATCGTAATGTTCACGTACGTGCATTATACACTCGTATATTTCTAAACGTTGTATTAGATGGTACTTGGGACATGTTACTTTAATTCTATCTTTAGAGAATGATATATTTATTATATAATGTATAATATATGTGTATATATATATACATATACATGTATGTATACACTCGTAAAAATATAAAAACATAGAAGTCTTTTTTATTGCATATACATTCGTTTGATGGGCGCGTGTTTGTAATAAAAAAGCAAATGATTAAATAAATAAAAAGTATCAAGAATGAAGCCGGTAAAGTGTTTATTGTTGTCATTTCATGTATCAAAACATCGTCGAAACTATAATCGTCAATGAGTAAACATATCGAAGACGCGTGAGATATATATATCTTTGATCGATAAAGATCGATAATTATCTACAGAAGTAAAGTCGGTAAAATTATCATTACCTAACGATGTCGATAATCCCAGTCGATAACGCACTATCGATAAACGCAGTCGGTTATACACTGTCGATAAGTATCATCTTCAATACTTGAAGTAATTACCGACGGTACTTACCGACAATTTTCTGATCAATTATTACCGATAACGATATATCCTACATATTATTCGATATATTTATTCTACGACAATCATACGTATAACAACAGAACGTCGTGTTACCGAACACGCGAGATGGCAGCACTAAATCTCTCGTCACTATCCATTTATTTAATTATCTATTTTATTTTACAACACTTCTCATAAATCACGTTAGAAAAAGAAAGGATAATGAAGTGGTAACAAGTAAGGATTATAGTTTGGAAAGCTTTTTACGTGATCCAATAGATACCGCGAGTACTTGAATTCTTCAAGGAGTGGGGATGAACCACAAAGTTCGTAGGCTTCTCGAGAGTGCGTTGTGATTGGTCGGCTCGGCTGGTGCAGGTCAAGCGGCAGGATACACATCGGTTCGTCGTTTGTCATACGGTCGAAAGCGCAAGAACGATATCCCGCGTCTCGCGAATACAGAGAATCCTATCTCTATTTCTCTCTGACTCGAATAATAAGCGACAGTGTCACATTTTATCTGTAGTTGGTGTAATATATTAAATAGATTCGACGATTATCGAAAGAATTTACGGTGAACCGAGAAGTACGTTTCATCATTCGGATTACTACGTCCCGTGTCTCTTCGGCATTGCGGCGTGCTTATGTGCGTGTACGTGTGCGTGTATACGCGTGAGTTTACCTGTGTATATTAAGTATGTGTATGTGTTCTCTCAGGAGCGAGTTTATAAAGTTTACGAAGTGCAGGATTATGTGACGATCGGTTTTGACGAGTGGAAGACAACGCGATTGGTGGTAGAAGGGAAAGAGGACAGACAGTTGGGAATTTCTACGAGAGAACGAAATAATATCGAGGTAAGGCATTAATGTTATCTCTCATCGACGCATGTGTTTCTTTACCTTTGAGGTTAAGGTTGAAACGTTTCTTTTTGATACATATATGTATGAATCGTTCATCTTTTTTTATCTACTCGTGCAAGGGCCATCTTTGTTATATATATACATATATATGTGTGTGTGTGTGTGTCTTCCTCTTTCTTTCTCTTTCTCTCCCTGTAACAAGCATAGTGTCCTTTTCTTTCTAGGAACTCTTTTCCTGTATACCGGCGTCTCTCTCTCTCTCTCTCTCTCTCTCTCTCTCTCTCTCTCTTTCTCTCTTTTTCTCGTGTTCTCTTTCCTTAGTTCCTTCCTTCTCTTTCTCGCTTCTTCTTCCTCCTACCTTTTTGGAATGCGCACACGGGGGGTCCGGAGGTTCACGTGCAACAGGTCTCTCTCCCTAGCGAAAGTTTCAAGAGAGAGAGATGGAGAGAGACGTACTTACGTACATATATATCTGCCTATGGTTCTAACGGCCCTCTGCTACGATTCTTTGGACCATTCGAATCTTCTTCGTATATATTCTTATATGAAAATTCTTGTACATAACAAATGTATATATGTACACACATATATGTATATTTTTTATTTATTTTAATTATTTTAGTCAAGGACGAACTCTCACTTGGACTTTCATTTACGAGTGTACTACATACACACGTGTGTGTGCGCGTGCGTATGTGTGTGTTATATAGAAACATATAAAAAATGAATTATTAAATACTCACAATACACTATACTATAATAAAATAAAATAAGATGTATCGACGTCGTAAATCATCATTCTCATTTGCATCTTTAATACCATCTTCGAATGGATTACAAAGAAAGAAATTTAACATAAACCTTGGGGTTACAAATTCTTTCTTTTTCCTTCTTTTTTTAATTAATTAATTTATTTATTTATTTCTTCTCTTTTCTTTTGATTTTCCTTTCCTTTCCTTTCCTTTCCTTTCATTCCATTGAGTTAGACGAGAGTTATTCATTCCATCGAGATAGACTCTATAATTTCTGTAACATCTAAATCGTCGAGCCTTTCGTTCTTCCGGCAAGACGACTAAGACGACTAAAACGACTAAGACGACTAAGGACGACGAAGACGAAGGAGCAACAGGTATTCGAGAGACGAGTTTTCGAGCACGGCTCTCCTATAGTTGGAATCTGGAAACTGTTTGGCGCGCACGCCTCGTCGTCGGACCATTGTATTTCTCTCTCTCTCTCTCTTTCTCTCTCTCTCTCTCTCTCTATCTTCCTCTTTTTCTTTTTTTCTCTCTATTTATCTCTATCTCTGTTTCTCTTTCTTCCTCCGTACGTAGTATCTTCCTTTTCCTCGTTTCCTCCGGAAACGTAGGCGGTTAGAACGGGCGTATTCGTCTGAATTTATTTATTTATTTTAATTATTTTTTTTTCTCTTCTACTCTCTTTTTTTTCTCTCTTTTTTTTTTTATTTTTTTTCTTTTTTTATTTTTTCCTCTCGATTAAAGAGATCTGTGTGTTCGTGTGTGTGTGTGTGTTATCGGCGATATCTATTCTTTTAACGAAATCATATGATTTGATAAGAACGGAACGATCGTTTCTTTTTTTTTTCCTTTCTTTCTTTCTTTCTTTTTATTACTTTATGTTCTTCTTTGTTCGTTTTATTTATTTCTTTTTTTATCTTTATTTTTATTTATTTTCTTTTTTTTTTTTAAGAGTAAAAATGAAGGATCTCGAGAAACGAAAGAATTTGATAAGATGGAACATTGGTAATCTGTATTACCGATCGAGCGACGAATTCGTTTGGCTGATGAATAATTCGTTTGTACTCTTTTAATTTTTTCTTACGTTTTATATGTAAAAGAAAATATATATATATACATATATGCATATATAATTTTAATCATGTGGCTGTTTTCTTTTTTTTTTTTTTGGTTGCAACGTTCTTCACTCTGCGCATTTCTCGACGAAGTAAATTTTACGACGATGAAAAAGTGAAATAAAATTTGAGCTCTCGTAAGAGAAATAAAAAAGAAAAGAAAAAATGAATTTCGAAAGAGCATCAAAGATACCGACCGACTAACTAAGAGTATAAATAATTTGTAAACTTTTTCAACATAAATTTCCCCCGCCATTATTGCGAAGTATTATATCGTTTTATCATTTTTATTTTTTTGTTTGTTTTTTTTTTATACACATAAACACACACGCACTAATTAATGAACTGAGATTACAGTAGGATTTTACAGAAAACATTGTATATCAATTCGAGAATATGAATTTATTTTATTTCTTTAATTTTTTATTATTATATATATATATTTTTTTTCTTATAAAAAAAGAAATGAATCGAAATGCGAATCGTGAAAATTCACTTTTACTATTCTTCGATCGAATTAGCGAAACTTGGGAAATAGGACGCAAATAAATACAATACATATGTATGTATGTATCTGTGCACAGTATTATAATGTATCTATACGTATACCGTGCAACGTAGAAAAGAAAAAAAGAAAGGAGGAAGATTGAAGAAATAAATAAAAGAGAAGTCGTTCGAAATCGGAACGACAGCGGGAAGTCGTCGTTTGCTGGGAAAATTGACGGTCATCTTGAACTGAACGAGGCCATTGCCGGTACGCACTTTTCTCGATCGTTTATGTTAGTTAGAAAATCGTTTCTTGCGTCCTACCGCGTTCTTTCCATCTCGCATTTCTTTTTTCCATTTCCTCTTCCTCTTAACGAACGTAATATACGTAAGTTAGTGTGTTTCAAAGAATCTTTAATCTTCTGCAAAGAAACGAAAAGAAAATAATTAGTGTTTCTCTTCTGCGTCGCTGTTATTTATTTTTTCTTTTCTTTTTTATCTTCTCTCTCTCTCCCTCTCTCTCTCTCTCTCTTTTTCTTTTGTGTAATTTATTATTTATTTGCCGGATCTGGTAGACGATCGCCAAAGAATTTCTTTTTTTTTTTTTTTATTATTTTTTTTTTATAATTAGATAACGTCAGAATAGAAAAAGAAAGAGAAAAATATATCCGTTTATCGTGATAATAAACGATTCATGTAGAAGTTATTAAAAAACCAAAAAGTAAGACAAAATGACATAAAAAGAAAGAGAAAACGATAAATGGATGAAGGGTTATAAACAATTATACAAAATAAATAAATAAAAATCATTCGATCGATCAATAAATAAATAAATAAATGAATAAATGAATAAATAAAAGATACAGAAAAAAGGATAATCGTAAAATTATCTATTTCAAAAATACGTATTATATATAAATACATAATAATATGTACTTACGTAAGTACATACTTCTAATACTTGAATCTGTGTGAGAAGACGGAAGGTCTCTCCTGCATTTCCTGCGTACCTGTCGCATATCTTCATTGACCGTGAGTACTTGTAAAACGATACACGTGTATATATATATATGTATATATATACACACACACACGCATAATCACCCATTCCACCTCTATACTCTTGCATAATATTGTCGTCGGTAATGGTAATGCGATAACGAGTGTCTCTCTCTCTGTCTCTCTTTTTATTTCTTTTTTTTTGTCTGTTTTATTTTTTTTTCTTTGTTTTTATAATCGAAGGTTAGCGTTTGTACAAATTGTATTCAACATATATGTAATATATATGTATATACTTATATTCCTTTTGCCATAGAGACGTGTCTTCTCTGTCTCTCCTTCGTATAGACAGAAATAACAATTTCCCGTTCGAACTATATCGTTCTTAGTATTCCTCGTACGATTACGAGCGTCATCGTTTCTGAATGCAACCGATATCTTCTTTTGGTCATACGTACTTATTTACTTACACACATACATACATAAATACATATATATCTCGTATATACACATACATATATTTTATATAGACAGATAGATAGATAGATATATACATACATACGTATGTATGTATATACGTACAATAAGTATGTACATCCATATGTATGTAAAAAAATCAAACGGGTTCGTCGTAACGTTTACGGTTACAAATTCGAACCTTTTTACATTCTAATAATAAGTATACCGTTTATTGGTATTATACAAATTTCAGGATTTGTTCTTTAAAGAATTTAAGTAAGAATTGTTTTTTAAAGATATGAAGTATAATTAATGTGATATATTTCTGTTATAATTTTTAGATTAGAGTTGTAGGCTCAGTAGAATTATATTTATGTTTTTAATATGAAAATATTCATATATACATAGAGAAATATATATTTCGTACAGTTATAATATTATGTAAAAAAAAATATATATATATTTAATATAATTAAATATTAATATACAAATATTTCCCTTGCAAGAATATTCTATCTGATAAAAACATACTCTCGTAGAAAATATTTTTAATATTAAATATATGTATGTAAATTAAATCGTATATTAGAAGAAAAACCAATTTAGTGTTTTATTTTTTTTTCTTTTCTTTTTTTTTTTTTTTTTTATTGAAGATAAAGAATAAAAATTTTATCGCAACGATGTTATGGGGAGAACCGTGTCACTCGGTTAAGGTGGTCAAGGAAATTTCGTATTAAAAAAAAAAAGGAGAAGAGAAACGATTTGTTTAATGGCCGACGGATGAGGTTACCAACAGAAGGAGATACAAAGAGAGAGAGAGAGAGAGAGAGAGAAAATGAAAAAATAAAACTGCAACGATCATGGAGGACGGCAAACGAGCTTCAAGGACGTAGGATTAGTCTTCTTAGGCAGACCCATCTGTTTACACCTTATTGCATTTCATTTGCATTTAAACGTACGTTTCGCGTATCCGCTTTGTAAATCAGTTATTTCAGTATAGTCATCGAAGTAACCATATTTTAGACGCGAGGAAACGTCTTACTATTAGTGGAACAAAAATTGTTCCTATATCATCTTATTTTTCTTTTTTTTTTTTTTCTATTTTTTTTTCTTTTCTTTATTTTATCCTTTTGACTGCTTCTATCACTATCTTTATCTCTCTCACTCTTTCTATACATGCACTTACAGGTCTTTTTATTTTTATTATTATAATTTACATAATTACGTGACAAACATATTACAATTTTTCTTTTTCTTTTCTCTTGCCTATATTTATTTTTTTCCAATCGAATAACGTAACTAATCCACTTAGCCTAGTAAAATAGGAGATAAAAATATAAATAGACGAATTAATCGTCGTAAATACGTAGATTTGCGATATAATGAATAATTTGTAACACATTTAAAAAGTTATAAATATCGTAAAGAAGTTTACGTAATAACACTTAAATTTACAATTCGTTATTATACTGAACGGAATAAATTAAAGCGATCTTTTTGTGTAATATAGGCTTGACAATTGTACGAATTCGATGTAGCATAATCTTTTTCTCATATTTTAAAAACGACGCGTTCGATAGGTTCAAAACTTAAAGAAAATTATTATAATATGAACTTTTTTTCTTTTCATTATTATGTACGTATATATATATATGTATATATATATTGTTTTTATTATTGATAATATTCGATATATAATAAATATTATTATAAAGTGGATATAATAAATAAATACATTTTTTTTTTAATTTCATAACACATAAACATCCGATTAAAATTCCATCGGGATTATATGTTTAGGGCCACTTGGTGGTCTCCCCACAAGAAAGTTCGTCTTCCAAGGTCAAAGGGCAGTATTCGTCAGGCGTAATTCTCTCCAAACGACCGATGTCGAGTTTCGGTTTGAATGGGAGATCTGAGATCAGTATACCCTTTTCTTCATCCTCCATTTTCTGCTTCTCCTCATCGTCCTCGAATTCCCAAAAATCTTCGTCGCGTCCGATCGTACCTCGTCTATTTTTGACGCTTAGAAAATCTTCTTCGTTAAGGGTGATCGTTTTCACTCGTTTCTTCTTTTCCTTTTTCGTTTTTTCTTCTTCCCTCTTCCTTTTTTCTCTCTCTCTCTCCCTCTCCTTCTCTTTTTCTTTCTCTCTTTGCTTCTTTTTCTTCTCTATATCTTCTTCAAATTCCTTACTCGAAGAAAATTCTTTTTTCTTCGGCCCCTTCTCTTCATCCGCCATTTTCTCAACACTTTTTATCGTTTGATGATGATCGTCATCGTCGACGTTATACAAATCCTTTTCCGTTGAAATTTTCTCTAACATTTCTTTTTCAACGGATTCGTTCGGTCGATCAACTTCCGAAATTTTCTCCGAGATATCGCAAGGTTTCAATAACTTATCGGTATCTACTTTATCGACCGGACAGCTCTCGGCTTTCTCGAGTTCGTCGATTTTCTTTAATGGAACTTTCCTGTCGGTATGTACGGCCTCGTTCTTACCAACCTCATTGACATCCTTCATATAAGTCTTCATATGTGGATTTTTTCGATATTCCTCGTGCAGGTAACTAGTAAATTGATCTCTAAAATAACCGTCGATCATATTCCAAACGCTGATGCTGTACCAAGCGAGAATGCCGATGAGAAATGCACCGCGAAAGAAAGCAGCCAACATGGTGATCGCTGTATTTTTTTTTTTTTTGCTTATCTTAATCAACCAAAAAGAACAAGAAAAAAAAACGAAGAATCTTTTTTCGTTTCGATACCTCGAGAGTATATATATATATATATATATTCTTTTTTTCTTCTCCACGTACTTCCTCCTTTGAAAAAAATGCGCTGTCTCAAAAGAGTCTTTAGAAATATTGAATATAACTCTCTCTCTCTCTCTTTATTTCTCAATAATCTTCTTCTTCTCCCATAAAATAGTCGCGAATAATGTAAAAGCTTTCCTTCATGTTAGGCCAGGCCATCGTGACAAAGAGTAAAAGTGAATTGGCGATGACGAAGAGTCTCATCATTTCTACACCGTCGTTAGATCTAAGCCATTCTCCGAAGCCCTGATTAGTGGATTCTTCGTCTTCTATCAGTCGTCCGACGACATTTTTTTTATCTTTGTCCATATCATCGTTCTTACTTTTATCCTCGTTTTGACGATTTTTCGTACTCTTGCTGTCGTTGTTGTTGTTGTTGTTACCTCGTTTCTTCATTTTTTCCATCGAAATAACATCTGTAAAGCGTGATTAGAAAAAAAAGTGTATTCAATCGGTGTTCGAACAACAAAGAAATATCGATGGGAGTATCTCCGCCATCGATAGAATATTTGCGAGTTTCAATGGGAAATTCCAAGAGCAAATGGGATCGCTGATCCTTGATGAAGTGTTCATTTGGAGTTTACTCGCTAAACGTATGCATGCATTCGCTTGCGATCCCTGAAGGAGTTAGTGCGACGACCGCGTTAGAAGCATCACGTTAGAGAATCGTATTAGAAGGTATTGCATTTAGATTCGTGTATATGTAGAGGGTATATAGTAGGTACAAATGTGATCGTCGTGCCAATTAGAGAATTCTTTCATTGATCGATCAGACGAAGAAGTTTCTTCGTGTGTTCGAATATTCTCTCGTACTCTCTCGTACGTTTATATGTAAAAAAAAAAAATAAGAGGGAAAGAGAGGGTGAGGGGGTGAGGGGGAGGAAGTAGTCGACGTATTCGTATTCCAGATGTTCTGTTACGCGAAACTCCCATCTCAATTAATGCCTCGAGTCGGGTCGACAAACTGGCAAGTTTAATTAATAGAATTTCCTATCCTTCTATCTTTTTTTTTGTTATATATTTTATTTATTTATTTTTTATTTGTTTTTTATTTATTTATTTTTTTTTTTTTTTTTATACGAATCCACGCATCCGTTCCACTTCACGTCGATCGAATTCAAAGTTTTTGATCAATTTATACGGATAAGGATATTTTTTAAACGTCTGGATTTAAAAAAAAAAGAGAGAGAGAGAAATAAAAAAGCAAAATTATCGTCGTACCCTCGTCACAATTTTGAAACTCGTCGATTGTTTTCATCCGTTACATTTGTCGATAAGATCAATTATTTAATATTTAATGTGGGCACTGCTTGCTTTTTACGATGCTTTGAAAAAATATTCGCGATGAGAAATAAATTCGTAAGAAAGAAAGTAGGATTTATTGATAATTTATACGTACTAATTTTTATATAAAGATATATATATATATATATATGTATATAAATAGAAAATCAATATTCACATTATCACTCGAGATAAGGATCCTTTTCATGAGAACGGTCAGTGACATTTACTTTACTGGCTGACATGAACTATACTATCTTAGAAGAAATTTACTCGTTCGCTATTAATTTACCCACCGTAAACTATGTTACTTTGGCATTTCTCAATGTATCTCTTTCTCTCTCTCTTTTTCTCTCTCTCTATCTCTCTCTCTTTCTCTCTCTCTCTCTCTCGTCGAACTCCCGACATTTGTCGAATCGCGAACAAATGTACAAACGTCTTAGTTAGATCGTGGGAGAGAGAGAAGGTTAACCGGCTGACGATCGAAATATATATATATATATATATATATATATATATATATATATATTTATGTATAGATATGTACCTATTTCTATATTTATCTTTTAGAGAGAGAGATAGAAAGAGAAAGAGAGAGAGAGAGAATTCGAAATGTTATTATCAAAGGAAACGGGATTCAATATTCCTCTTGAATCCTTTGCACTGAAACTATGAGTATTGTTCTTGCATAATAAGTAAAAAAGTTACTGCAGTTACTGACATTATCGTTAATTAAGATTAATTAATGCATTTAAATTTAAAAAAGATGAATATATCAATTCTTTTTTTTTTTTTTTTTTTAAATTAAACAAATAATAGCTAAACCTGTACGATACACAGCACTGTTACCTTGATAAGTTTCATATTTACACGTGTTCTCTATTTGTTCCACATATAAGCTTGAATGCTGGTAGTTCGAACACAAAGGATTAATTTTTTAATCTCTTTTTTTACTTTTACGTTTATTTATTTATTTATTTGTTATATGACGTATCTACGAAGTAGTTATCGATTCGATGATTCAATGATTCGACGAATCATTCTCATCTCTCTTCTCTTTTCCGATTTTTTTTTTTCTTTTTTACATTTTACAATACCGAATGGATTATTAATTAAATAAATTTATATTTAGTTATGCAATAATTAATAATATCGTTGCTTATATAGTAAAAGTTAATCGGATTAATTTAATAAAATATTATTAAAAACTTCTGTACATCGCGTCACAAATAGAATCTATTTTCCATTAACGAAAAACAGGGGAAGAGAAAAAGGAGAAAGAGAGAGAGAGAGAGAGAGAGAGAGAGAGAAAGAGAGAGAGAGAGAGCAGGAAACTAGCTCGAAGGGTTGTCTAGTTAGCGAACTTTTGCTATCATCGTTATTCCCATTTGAACGTTGCATAATGCACTGTCGAAACTTGTACCCTGACAAAAAATAGTTGACCAATGGTTTTGAACTCTCTATCTCTCTATTTCTTCATCTCTCTCTTTCTCTTTGTACATAATATATATATATATATATATATATATATATATATATATATGTTTCTCGTTTAGTATCCTTCTCTCTATCTCTGATTCTTGTTCGATCGATCGGCATCGAATCGGAAATTTTCTCCTGACCGCGATTTTAAATTCACTGTCGAATAGTTCGTTCGAAGGTCAAATCGAAGATACACCGATCAGATCGAAAATTGTCTTCCCTGTTCTTTTTTAATTTCCTTATTTATTTATTTATTTATTTATTTATTTCTTAATATTTTCTTACCTTTTGTGTTTCTTTTTTCTCGTATCCCAATTAATTATTTATATACGTCTATATATATATATATATAGTTCTGTCTGTCTCTCTCTCTCTCTCTCTCTCTCTCTTTCTGAACGTGTGTGTGTATATGTGTTTGTATGTTGGTCACTCAGATAACTTTCTTCAACACTGTTACAACGAACGGAAAAAAAAGTTGGAGGAAAAAAATTAGACTAACTTTTCACTCCTGAGAGTTTTTCTTTCCTCTTCTATCACAGTATTTCTAATGTTGTTTCTCTCTCTCTCTCTCTCTCTCTCTTTTTCTGTCTGTTTGGAAAAAGTAGACTTTTTCAAGCTGGCAGGTGTTCTACCGTTGTGTTCGAAGTCTCGCGAAATGTCGAACGAAACTACGAAGTTTCTTTCGTTGATACTCTTGGCTTGCCGTTTCACGAGCGTTAAGGTACATCGAAAGGGCTTCGCGAGTTTGTAAGCTCGTTACAGGACTCCCTGCAATGCCGAGGGTTCTCAAAAAGTATGTCTGGGAGTGTATGCATAGTTTTATATAAATATAAATATATATACAAAATAAAAAAAAAATAAAAAAGTTGTCAGAGAAAATAATGCCAATTAATGAAATTACTTTTACCTGCGTGCATACTACTTTCTTCTTTGCAAATCGTTTAAAAAGTTCTTTTCTGTAGCTTTTAAAATTCAATCAAAGCCATTCATTATATTTTCGAATATAATGAAATGTAATGAACAATGAAGTACGATCAAAGAATAAGGCATAAGGGTGGACGATATTTTTGGAAATATATGAAAAAGAAAATAGAAAAAGAAAAATGAAAAAAAAAGATAGAAAGAAAAAAGAATATTGCGAGAGATAAGTGGAGAAAGATGTACGTTTGTTCGTACTTTAAAACGTCGTTGTTAAATGAATCCTCGTTTTATTATTTGTTTGCAACATTGTCAGAGAATGAATTTTCAAATTTCGCGGCTGAATAAAATATCTTAGAGAGGATTGTGTAGTAGTCGATCAATCAATGTCAAGCACTTTATCGCTTGATGATCCACGACCCATCCAATATATTGTTGGCGAATGAGGCTTAACCGTTTTAATTACCTGTCACCAGTATCCCCCTTCGGTACCTATCTGCGATGTAATTGAAAGTACTCATTAAATTATATACCTCTATGTATGTGTATGTATATATGTATATATGTGTATCTGTGTATCTATACAATTCATTTTCCACAACTATTATTCATATCACACAGTCAGTCATTGAGAAACTTCTTCTTAAAACATTTCGTAGCATTCGATCGATCGATATAAGTCAAGTCGGCCGTGCTGAGAAAGTATAATTGAATTATTTAAATCGTAAGATTGAAGCTAGTGATTCTAAGTATTCGAATATATATTTATATTTCCTTCGTTTATTCTTGATTCTTTTCTCTCTCTCTCTCTCTCTCTCTCTCTCTCTCTCTCTCTCTCTCTCTCTCTCTCTCTATTTTTTCTTTCTTCCAATTTTTTTTTTATTTTTTTTTCCTTTTCTTTTCTTTTTTTAGTGTAATATCAAAAAAGTACGATTGACTTTTTTCTTCTTCTTTTTTTCTTCTTTTTTCTTTCTTTCTTTCTTTTTTTTTCGTTTCGTTTAATCGCATTAAATTATTACGAATATAAAAAGTAGTTTCAGTTTAACTTTTTTAATCGTCAGATTATGAGAGATATTCGTTGTGCATGCATACTCGAGATTAAAAAAAGATAATAGAGATAGACGATGATGATGATAATAATAATAAGAAGAAGAAGAAGAAAAAGAAAAAGAAGAATAATAAAAAGAAGAAGTAGAAAAAGAAGAATACTTAAAAAAGAAAAAATCTCTCTGTAAATCGTCAGGGGATTTTTATTTTATTCTTTATTTTATATTTTTTGTCCTCTCATACTTATCGAGTACTTATTCGCATGCTTGCCGCCGGCCTGCCGGTGACTCGCGGATAGGAATTATAGAATATAAGCTCTCTTGGAAATAGAGACATAAATAACGAACGTGAACTTGACTACAATGGCTTGGAGAGTAGATGGAGGGTGAATTTGCTCGCGCGATCGACTTCTTTCTCTCGATGCTCCGACGCTCGCTTGGATATTCGAGCAAATTTAATTTCCTTCTCGAAAGATATCGGAAAGAGATTTAGTTCGAGGCTGAACGTGCACGAATCACAGAGAAAAAGAGAAGGAGAGAGAGAGAGAGAGAGAGAGAGAGAGAGAAGAAAGAAAGACAAAACTCCGAGTGCATTGCGAATTTGTCTCCTCTTTTTTTTTTCTTTACTTTCGTATTTTATACAATTTTATTTTATTAGAAATTTTCTGACAACGATAATAACAACTACTATGGCAAAATGTACGAATCATTTTTTTAAATATATTTTTGTTAATATTTACAGTCTATATAAATATACATATGTATATATTTATTTATTTATTATAATTTTCAAACATCGATCTAACGTAGCGAATGTCTTTCATCTTTTTTCTCTCTTGAGAAATCTTGAAGAATTTTACCTCGTTAAAAATTTTCTTTTCTATTCTGACAACATCGACGACGGAATAAATGAATAATTTGAAGAAGAAACAAAGAAAAAAGAACATATTTTTCTAAACGATTATACGACTTATATATTATAATTTTCATTTTTAATTTTGATAGAATGGTACGAACGTTTTTTTTTTTTTCTTCTTTTTTATCGCATTTGATTAACTTTTTTTCTTCCTCTTCTTTTTTTTTTTTTTTTATACTTTCTAAGATAGTTTTTACTAAGGATTAAAGCTTCCTCAAACGAGCACCTTACTTATTTTTGATACTGAAATTGACTCGTAACAGGATTATCCCAAAGAACTCTCAACTTCCTCTATAATGCTATCTTTAATACCAAAGGGATGACGATACAAGTTGCATAGTTTGGTTTCGTGTTTGACGAGCAACACTAAAAGTAATAGTAGTAATAGTAGTAGTAGTAGTATTAGTAGTAGTAGTAGTAGTAGTAGTAGTAGAAGTAGTTGTACATACTTAGGAGTAATATAACATGACAAGTTGTCTGATCAATTAGGCTAATACTTAACAAAATTTACTTGATACGGAACGTATACTCATCGCTTAAGTTACCCCACTATTAGTTCAAAAAAGTTCAAAGAAAACGACCAAGCAAAAGATAAATAAATAAAAGTACAAAAAAAGAAAACAACGTAATAAAATGAGAAACGACAAAAAAGAAAACAACAACGAAAAAAAAAAAAAGAAAAGAAAAGATAGGAAGGAAAGCAATTATGAGCGAGATATGTAGATGAATAAAAATTTGTATAAAAATTTCTATTTATGTTTTTTATCTCTTGGCACACGTTAACTCTTTTTTCTTTCTTTCTTTTTCTTTTTTTTTTTTTTTTATTTCCACGATTTTCTTTTAATTGTTTCATGCCAAGACTTAACGATCCACGTGATTGGAATAACTTTAATCATACTGAGGATATCGTGCATATATTCTTTCTCTCTCTCTCTCTCACACACACACACACACATACACACATATATACATATGAGTCCATTCTTTCATTTTCTCAGAACAAGGGATTTAAAATAGTAGAAAATTGAAAAATTCGTCGTATTAAGAACAACGAAAGCTTAAAAAGCATTTTCTCCCTCTCTCTTTCTCCCTCTCCTTTTTTTTCTTTTTTTTTTTTTTTTAATGAAGTAAAAGTTTCATTCGAAGGACACGAAGAGGGATATGATCTTCCTTTAATTATCGATAATCGATCGAACGACGAAAGTTCTTTAAGATTTTTAAAAGTATCGTTCGGTGCATATACTCACTTATTACCTATCATCGAAGCTACTGTCGAAAGTGCAATTTACTTTAAAATGCATCATCGTGATCTATACGTATGCTTTCGTTGTCTATCTCTTTCTCTCTGTGTATGTGTATGTGTGTGTGTATATATATGTGTGAGAAGGAAAGATAGAGAAATATAGAGAGATATAGAGAGATAGAGAGATAAAGAGAGATAGAGATAGAAAGCTTCGTACTTTTCCGCCTTTCACACCATCCAAGTGAACTCGCTCGTAGCTTTAATAGTCCCTGCGCGCGTGTGCATTGTAATTTGGATTACCACTACTACTACCATTAACACGTGATACACGTTCGTAATTATTCCTTGTACGCGTTGTCGCATTGTTTCCGAGCGGCTAAATCTCTCTCCTGATTGTGAGTCT
The DNA here is from genome assembly GCF_905475345.1 of Vespula vulgaris. NCBI lineage: Eukaryota > Metazoa > Arthropoda > Insecta > Hymenoptera > Vespidae > Vespula > Vespula vulgaris. The sequence continues at coordinate 2,347,321 of NC_066595.1, read as the reverse complement.
CTTTCTCTGCATATCATCCACTTGTGTCCGTTTTATTTCTTTTCTTTTCTCTTTTTTTCCTTTTTCTTTTCTTCTTCTTCTTTTTTATTTTTTTTTTTTTTTTATTTATTTATCGCTTTATCGTACGTACCAGATCGTCCTTGAATACTTACATCTTTTTCTTTTTTTTTTTGAAGGGGGGGGGGGATATTTTATTTTGCTTCATTTTAATTTTTTTTTATCACGCAATTGTTCAAATGAGAGTAATAGCGTTTATTATTAGAATTATATTTGAATTATAGAATGTAGATAGATATTTATATAAACAATTTTAATGTTCCAACTTATCGATTTCCTTTTCCTCCTTCTCCTCAGTTTCCCCACTTTCTTACCACCACCATCATCACCATTACCACCAGACAACATTATCGATGCTCACTGTAAAGTACGTCTCTCCGAGGAACACTGCTAGTAACTCTAATAGTCGAAGATGTTCCTTCGGGACTAACTTTTACTATACTTACGTACTTCCTCTCTCTTTCTCTTCTTCTTCTTCTTCTTCTTCTTCTTCTTCTTCTTCTTCTTCTTCTTCTTCTTCTTTTTCTTCTTCTTATACGAAACTTACAACGAGAAAATGTGTATCCTGATTCGAAAAGAAATTGATGTATATTCGAAGTGGAAATAACGAGATATGACTAGATGACAAAGATTACTTCTTTTGAGATAAAAATCAAGATATATGTCTATTATATATTATATTATTCATATATGTAATATATGAATAATATATTATAGATGTAATATATGTCTATATATACACGCATAAACAAATATATATATTATATTATATTATATTTTATATATTATATATATATATATTTTTTTTAAGGTCACCTACTTTCTTCTACAATTTGAGTACACATATAATACAATGACAAGTAGCTTTTTCATTTCCTTTTTTATTTATTGATTTTTTTTTCTTTTTTTATGAAGTGTGAAGACGTATAATTCGGTCAGACTTTCTTTCTTTCTTTCTTTCTTTTTTTTCTTTCTTTCTTTCTTTCTTTCTTTCTTTTTCAACACACACTGTCATCGTCATCGTTGTCGTCGTCGTCGTCGTTTAGGTTCTCGTCGAGTATCGTGCCTTATCTAAATCTTATGTTAGCTGGGACAATTTAGTCCTTAAGTTAGTTAAAAGCACAAGAATTTGCGGTCTTGTCTCACTGGATTCCGAACTCTAGAAGGCGGTGAGTGCGTTCCAGTTTCGAAGAATAAAACAGTCGGAGAATAAGAGAACGAAATAAATTTACTAGGAGATTTATCAACAGAATTTGTTTCCTTAATAATTTCTTTTTTTTTATTTATTTATATATGTATATATATATATCATAAATCCATACATATCGTTTCTCGTTAATCAAATATATTAATAAATATTTCTTCGTCGATTTGATCGATTTAATTCGAAAAAATATTGAAGGATTATCCTTTTTTTTTTCTTTTCTAAGAACATGCACATAATGATCTTATATTATTCCTTACATTGATATTAATAACAATGATAATGATGATATCGAGATATCGTATATATAGATATATGGATATATATACATTGCTATTTGACTATCCTATAATCAGATGACATTCGAACGTTCGTCGATTCGATTAATTATACATTCCATTCTCGAAACGTTCGTCGCTAATTAACATTACGAATCGGGATACCTGTAAAATTCCTCTCGTGTTCGACAAGTATGACATCCGTTTCTGTACAACGAAAAGTATGCATAATTTCAGCTGAACGAAAAGAATTTGTCCACGTAATATTGCGTGCTATTTCGTGATTCGATTTTCATTCTTCGTTCATTCGTATTTATGTATATAAATTCGTACGTAAGTTAAACAAAATTCGATTAAAAGATATTTCGTTGTTTACGCTTAGATTACGTTAATAATGATAAATGAATCAAGTACGTTTAGAATCTATATTAGATGGATTAAAAATAGAAATGTATACTTAATTAGACATTTATTATCATCACAGATTATAATAGTAATAATAATAATAATAATAATAATAATTTATTTCATTGATATATTTTATGAAATGAAAATAATATCTTACTTTAGTCAATTACTTAAATCAATTTAATTAAAAGTTTTAATGAGCCGCGACTATGAGCATCAAATACGAAGTACTGCTGGCTGGTATGCGATAATGTACGATGACTTTGGATGATTCGAGTGTTGATTCGTCGATGCAGGCAACTGCATAGCTGCCCTGATTATTCATGATATTCACGTAATTGATAATACCTAAATGAAAAAGAAAGGAACAAACAAACGAACTGATTTAATGTTTCGATTCGTCTTACAAAAAAAAAAAACAAATCAAAAAAAGATACGTATATGAACTTTCACTATATTTTAGTATATTCTAGGAGAAATATATATATTATATTTTAAAATATTATGTTTTACATTTAGTAAAATATATATATATATATTTTGTTATTAAGATTTCATTCAAAGTATCGTACACAGACGAAGTATAAACAAAAAAGAGAAAGCGTAGTATACGTGATTACGTATTTTATGTACGAGTGACATTGAGAGTGAAACCTACAGTGTTTGACTCGACGTCGAAGGATAAACATGTTCGAAAGCCTTCAACGTTTATTTTTACGCCGATCGTCGTCGCGTAAGTATTACGTAGAACGACGAGTCTGTTAACTTTGATTAAGACACTCTATACGTACTTTCTAACGTCGTAAAATTGTAAAGATTCGATCGAAACTTACCATTTGGTACGCTCAAAGTCATCGAAAAACTATGGATTCCTCCTGTTGGATTATCGAATTGTAGAATTCTCCTGTAGACAACTTCGTTTGGATATCTACCACCTGCAGAAACATCTCCAACGAACGTCGTTGAACGGTCAGCTGATGGTACTAATTGTTTCTATAAAAGGACAGAGAAATAAAGTATATATTTTATTTTATTATTTTTATTAATTTATTTATTTATCTTTTTTCTATTTTGAACGAGAGTTTCGAGCTTTGTTCGCTTTTTCTTTTTTTCTTTTTCTTTTTCTACAGAGAGTAGTGATGCAATATCGAATGAATCGTCTTCAAGGTGTTGTATAAAATTAATTATATAGATCGAAAAGAAAACATTAATTAATAATAAATATATATATATATATATATATATATATCATGTATATAAACACATACATATATATATTTACACAAGTACGATGCAACTTTCACATCATATAATTTGCATGTAGATTCGAAAAAGAAAAATTAGATTGTAGAGAATCAATTAAAATACGTTTCGTTTATTAGCTGAACATCGGGCTATAACTAACGAAAATAACTAATGATAAATATTTCGTTTCCATCGATTGATCGACTTAATTAATTAAATTAATTAATTAATTAATTAATACACATATATTATTATTTTACTTATTGGTTAAACATCGAACGGAAATGTTTAATGATAAATATTTTCTTTTCCTCCAATTATCGACTTATTATCAATTTCGACGTATTCGTAACTTCAAAAAAGAAAAAAAAGAAAAAACAAACGAAAAAAAGAAAACATTATTATTAATATTAACAATAATAATTTCTCTCTCTCTCTCTCTCTCTCTCTCTCTCTCTCTCTCTCTCTCTCTCTCTCTCTCTCTCTCTCTCTCTCTCTCTCTCTCTCTCTCTCTCTCTCTCTCTCTCTCTCTCTCTGTCTCTCTTTCTCTCACCAGTTGAGTTTTCGGCACAACGTCGTTTTCGGTCAAGCTGATATCCGTTTTCTTCGTTTTTGAAACGTCGATCGCCGAAACGATCGTCGAAAAAACGAGTCCGACGAGGAACAGAGAGACGAGGAAGGATGAACGAAACATTTCGTACGTTTGTTTCGATGTCGTTTCGTTGCCTCCTCTTTTATAGAAAACCATCGAAGGTCCGACTTCGTGTTGAACAGCAGGTTTTATCTGCAGCATACTCGTTCGTGATACTCATTCTAATTTCATGGGCTGTCTTCTCCTTCTTCACTCCCTCCTCCCACCCACATACCCGTATCTTATCCCTACCCCTATCTTTTTTCTTCGTTGAATACAAATAAAGTAATAGGCTCGCACGTGGGTGTGTCCGATTAGCTAAATCACGAAGCATGTTAAAGAAAAAAAAAAAATTGGTATATAATTTGTATACAAAGGATATGTATTTTTTTTTGTTTTGTTTTTTTATTTTCTTTTTTGTAGATGTATAAGGTGGGACAATAATTCTGATCGTTTTGAATATCTCCCTTTTTTTTTTTTAAGAGTTATGAAAAAACTTTCTTTATAAAGGTCGTATGGTACGAAGGAGTGGGCGAGTACGAACTGCATGTTTATAATATGACAGTAATAATTTTTTTGTAAGCACACAGATCATATGAAGGGCAACTGTGTGTACGTGTGTTGTGCGTGTGTGTTTTTCTTTCTTTCTTTCTTTTTTTTTTGTTTTTTTTTTAATATATATTTTTGTATGCTTCCATCGATAGCTGCATTGATCGATGCAATTCGATATTCTCTATAACGAAGTATTAACCCATGTATTGTAGAAAAATTATTAATTTCAGTAATATTTTAATTTAAATATTGTTAAATAAAAATTTAGAGAGATACGACTAATAGTAAAATGTACTGTAAGAGCATCAATAAATTAATATTGATAAGTCTTTCGATTTTTAAATTTCGTAGCATAATAACGCAATATATTAATAAATATCTCATTTGTTATTTTAATTAAACAATATAAAGTTTTAATATAATAAAAATTGTAATGATCTCATTCGTAGTTTTGCGTCTTTGGTACCGAAAGAATAGACAAGGAAAAAAAAGATCGAATTTTTAGTTATTAACAAAATCGATTTTATTATATCGATATTATTGCAATATTTAAATAAATAAAGAATAAATTTCCCGTGAAAACGGTGGTTTTTTCAAGTTTCTACGACTTTTCGTTCCGAAGATATCGCCTTCGAAAGATTTTCATTCATAATTCATATAGTACAGCTGTTCGTAGTAATAATAGTAGTAGTAGTAGTAAGGTTGCGTAAATTCTCGGAATTTATATAGGTCAGTGTGTCACCGAGCCAATTTGAATGAAATTATGTAGGTCAATGAATCGTAGTAAACGCGTTTCACTTACATATATGAAAATATCTCCTGAATTAAAAATCGTAGAGACTTGATTCAAACGCCATTTTAAAGGATAGAATTCTCTCTATTTTTTTTATAACAAATTGTTAATAATTAACAATTGTTATAAATAATTTTTATAAACAAATTACAAACATGATTAGTCTTATTTTGTACAAAGGAGAATATAGATTGCGATTGTTCTATAAAATTACATACATTAATAAATAATTAATGAACTAATTGTTTTTGTTTATTTTCGAAAAAATTATTTCTTTTTAACATTATTAATAATCATTCACGTGGGCATATCTTTGGAATTAAAGATCGTAGAGAGTTGATTCGAACGTCATTTTAAAGGGCATAATTTTTTCTATTCATTTTTTTTCTAATGTATTTGTTAATAATTAATTAACAATTTGTTATAAACAATTTTTATAAACAAATTCTTGCAAAATAAATTCATGTTATTTTTCCAACTAATATTACTTTTTATCATCATTAATATTATTATTTATTAATATTTTAATTTTTACTATCAATATTGTTATTTTTCTTATTACCTATAATTTATTTCTTGCATTCTAATTTCTTTTTTAACATTAGTATTCTGTACGATGACTCTATACAAATTGGACAGAATGTTATGAATGATCAAAGGAGAATTGTGATTAATTAATACGCGAATTACGATATGTTCTACGGAAAAGGCAATTTTATCTTTTTCTTGATTAAAGGAAATAACTATATGCGGCAAAAACAGGGAGTCGATGCAAATTCAGGGAAAGCTGACCCTTTTATTAGCATATTAAATTTCGTCGAACTTTCGCGTACATTTTTTTGTAAAAAGAATTACACACACACAAAAGGTTGAGAAAGGTTAAAAAAAAAAGAAGAAAAAAAATAGACAAACGTGGATGAAGAATATTAATTCATTGCTAATTAGATTCAAAAAATACGAAACGATGAAAACTAGTTTGCATTTATTTATCTTTTACTTATTATTATTATTATTATTATTATTATTATTATTATTATAATTAGTATTATATATTCTTTTATATCTTCTTCTTCTTTCTCTTATTATTATTATTATTATCATTATCATTATCATTATCATTAATTAATTAATTGAATGAATAATTAAATAAATGTAAAATGAAGAAAACACTCACTCTTTCTTTTTTTCTTTATGTTTTTACAATGATGGTTACATAAAACAGACACACTCTTTTACTCGTGCACTGTTCTACGAGTTTCCACATAAAGTCCAACGACACGAAATTTAAAACTCTCGAGAAGTCTATTTCTTTTTCTTTTCCTCTCTCTCTCTCTCTCTCTCCACTCTCTCACCCTCTGTTTTTGTCTTATAAAAGATGCCTTTCTTACGAGAAAAGAACAACTCTTTCTTACAAAGAAAGGTGAAAATTAAGAGAGCGACAGAGAGCGATAGAAAGAGAAAGAGAGATAGATAGAGAGAGAGAGAGAGAGATAGATAGAAAGGCTTGGCCTTGTCCGTCGACATGCTTTTTCTCAGTGTTTTCAGAAATACCCGGGGGCTCTTTTAGTCCAGAGTACTACCCTTAAATCCGAGTGGTATATATAGTTCGAGAAACGAAGATGAACGGGAGATATAGCGAAGTAAGAGGGATATATATATATCTGTGTATAGAAAGAGAACGAAGTAGAAAAAGTCATGGGAAAATGTATTTTCTTTCTTTTGTTTTCTTTTTCTTTTCCCCCTTCGAGTTAAAAACCATCTCGAGGCTTAAGCTTCTTATACCGGGGCTTAGACTATTCGTAACGATTTTTTTTTCTTTTTTTTTTTTTTTTTACTCGTCGATCTACACATACCGAATGCTTTTCTTTGATTTATTTAAGTATTGTTATATCTCTTAAATTCTGCCTTAATTAAAGGAAGCTTCTTTCTTTCTCATTTTTTTTTTTTTTTTTTTTTATTTTGTTTCTTTATATATACTTTATATATTGAAATGCGTTGTTCGTAAGGGCGATAAAAGTCAGTACAAAAATATCATTTTTTATTTCTCTTCTTTTTTTTTTTTCATAAACAATTCAAAATCGTGCGTATATCGTTCGTAAGAAAAAAGAAAAAGAAAAAAGAAAGAAGATGATAATAATAAAATATATCGGGAAATAGATGACGTTCTTTTTAGTTTCATTATTTTCTTTTCTTTTCTTTTCTTTTCTTTTCTTTTCTTTTTATCCACGCAAATAATTTAATTCTACTTCTGTTATATAGTGAACGACACGAGATTTCTCGTTAATTGTTTTACACGTCGTTGATTGGAAAAGTCCAATGCGACGCCCATTGGTTGATCGACAGAGTGGCCATTACGTTTTACTGACTTTTGCAATATCCTTCTGCGTTACGAAGGATTCCGTATAGATGTAGATTAGTCGAGCTAATCCTGTTTTGTTTTAGGTTTTGTAATCTTGTTTCAGAGACAGAAAACGGACTCGTCAATTTCCATCGATTAGATTATCACCCGAAAACTTTCCTCCTATTAGCTAATTGATTAATTAAAATTCGTGTAATCGCAGATCGTAGTGATTTTTCTATCTTTTTATTTTTTATTTTTTTTTTTTTTTTCAAGAGAAAGAGAAAGGAGAAAAAGAATCCAGAAATTCCAGTATTTGTTATATATCAACCGGTCTATTCGTTTATATCGTCGATACAGAAAAAAAAAAGAAAATTTACATACGTAGTCATGTACCTATATAAAATTTATTTAGGAGACTATCTCGGACATTTTTCTTTTTTTTTTTTTTTTCATTCACTTTTTTTATTTCAATTTCTTTTTCCTCTCTCTCTCTCTGTTTTTTCCCTCTCTTTCTCTTTTTCTCGAGGACACTTATCTTTCAGAAGAAATCAACAACGACGTCACTCGTCGCGACGAGACAACTCCGAGAAACTCTGTGCTCGCCGATAAATCTGGGTCAATTAATTAGAAGGATAAGCCCGTACGAAGTTGGAACTTAAGCGTTTGGAATCCTCGCCGATAGAAAATAATTAGTATCCGTTATTCGAAATGTTTCGTAGTCGTTGTTTCAATCGTCGTCGGTTCCTCGTTTATAAAATAAAATTAAAGGGTGCGAATATGTGTGTTCGTTCGTGCAAATACCCTAGATTTGATGACGGATTTATTTATGTACGTATATTGGATATAATATATTGATAAAATTCATTTCATCGAATTATTTTAGTCAAAATATTTGTTTTTTATAAAAAAAAAAGAAAGAAAAGAGAAAAGAGAAAATATGAAAAAAGAGAAAGATGGGTATATATATATATATATATATATTCATGTATGTATTAGTTTTCACAAATATCACTTATACCTTGAAACGCATACTTTATTTTCATTCCATTTAATTATGTCGTAGTGTAATATCCGCTACCCTTTACGAAGTCTTGCTCGTTGTTATAACCCAACGAAAAAAAAAAAAAAAAGGAACGAAATATCCACATTCGTATGCAGATCTTTACGTATAAATATTTTCTTCGTCTTCACGAAGAGCAGTCGTAATAAATTTCGGAAAAAAATTTAAGGATACGAAAAAAGATAAAAAAGAAAGAGAGAGAGAGAGAGAGAGAGAGAAAGAAAAGGAAAGATTGTCGTACGCATTGAAATAATTTTACTTTATTCTTTTTTTTTCTATTTTATTTTACTTTACTTTTTTTTTTTTAAGATCAGCTCCGTGCGATTAAAATAGAAAGAAAGAAAAATATATATATATAGAGAGAGAAAGAGAGAGAGAGAGAGAGAGAGAGATTAAGAAAGAAGAGGACCGGGAAAAATGTTAAGGGATGATCGTCGATGGGCGTGGGCGCAACAGTTGCGTGGGTATGCGCGTTTGCCGAAGGTGTACGAGGGTGTACGAGGGAGTGAAAGGGAGAAAGATGGTGGTGGTGCACGTAGAGTGGAAGGGGGGTTGGAAACCGGCAACCGATGACGTGCCTCAGTACTCATCTAGCATCCTAGCCGCGAACAACCCTTTCGTCGAATCTCCGAACGTCGGTTCGTGTTTCGTCGGCTCTTCGCCGAATTGTTTTCTCTTCTTTTAAGAGAATAATAAAAAAAGAAAATAAAAAAGAAAATAAGAGAATAAAAGCAAAGAGATATGAAGATAATCTATCTGTAAGGGTCAAGAGGTAGACTCAACTTTTTTAAACAATTTCATTGTTGTCGAGAGCGATCTATAGAATTTGTTAATTTTTTTTTGTCTCTCTCTCTCTCTCTCTCTCTCTTTTTCTTTTTCTTTTTTGATTTCTTTTCCTTTCTTTTTTCTAGAGAAATAGTTCGGAAAGGGATCAGAGAAACTTATTCTTTTTTTTTGTTTTTGTTTTTTTCTTTTTTGTTTTTTATTAAAATTCGTATTGAACTTTTATACGGTATAATTTGTTTGTTAAGGACAAGCGAGCGGTCAATTTGAAATAATTGAGAAACAAAGAGATAAAGATCCTACGTTGGAAATAAAATTAAAAAATTTCTTTTTATTCTTCTTTTCTTGTTTTTTGTTTGTTTGTTTGTTTGTTTTGTTCTTTTTCTTACTTCTTCTTTTTTCTTCTTCTTCTTCTTTTTTTTTCTTTTTGCTTATCTTCAGACTCCGCAATCCGTGTTCTCTCTTTACGAATAGTCCCATTCGAGAAGTTGAACTTATAGAACATTGGCATTCCCAGGGACCAAAGTGTAACCAAGATCCCTAAGAAAGTTCTCGATACTTGAAAGTTCATAGTTCATTTTGGTTCTTCGAGTGCGAGACGATATTTCTTCGAACGCGAAGTAAGACGGTGTGTGATCGGAAAGGATGAGAACGAGAACAGCTGACAAAAGAGAGAAAGAGAGAGAGAGAGAGAGAGAGAGTGAGAAAGTGTGTCTGTGTGAAAGAGAAAGAGAAAGAGAGAGAGGGAGAGAAAGGATAGCTGAGTGAATAAATGAATGACGATGTTTAAACTATTCGAAATTCGCGCCATTTCTTATCGAGATTTTCTACTCTATTTCTAAAAAAAGAAAAGTAAAGGATAGAGAAATAAAAAAACAACACGCGTTGATCTTCCAACACGTTGATCTAAAAAAAACGATTTCAATCATAATTCGAATGATTTTTTTTTTTTTTTTGTAATTTATTATCATCATCATCATCATTATTATTATTACTACTACTATTATTATATTTCCGTATTATTGTGTCAGCCGAGAAATTGGCGGGAAAAATAAAGAAACGGAAAATTGAAAAAAGAGAAAAAAAAAAGGAAAAATGAAAACGTTAATCTTGTCGAAAAGTTGAGCTTTTGTTCAGCGAAAAGCCACGTTGAGAGATTATAAGCGCACGAACGTGAGAGCGTGTATATGTTTTACGTCTGTAAATGTGTGTATTTATGTGTAAATGTGTATCTGTGTGTATATGCGTGACTGTCTTTCTACGTACTAGTTTCTTTCATTTAAAAGTGAACAACGTAAACGTGGGTCTTTCTATAAAGTAGCTCAACGTTCAAACGAACGAAAGCTAGTATTAAACGTGATTTAATTAACCTTATCGATTTTATTTAACCGTTTACTATGAACGTTTGTTAGTTTCTAATGCCAACTTTACTTATATTATAATCTAGATTTTTTTTTTTTTTTTTTTTGTATACTTTTGCAGACCTCGTTATGAGAACTTTGAAAAGAAGAATTTTATTTCAATTAAATTTTCAAACGTTTTTTATTTCTTGTTTTCTTTTTTCTTCTTCTTCTTCTTTCTTTACTTCTATTTCCTTTTTTTTTCTTTTTTTCTTCTTTTAGGTTTATTACGAATAAAAGTCGGCATTTGTTTTCACGATAAAGGAATTCATTTAAATAAAATAAACAAGATAAGCTTTAAAAAAAAAAAAAAAGAAAAAGAAGAGTGAGATCCCGACGATTATTGAGCCTATTGCGAACTTATCGTAAATGTCGCCCCGTTGATTATGTAACGTTGACATTATTTTTATCGACTAATTATTATTTCAAATTTTGCAGAGAGAAAGACAGAAACGGAGAGCTTGATTGATGAGATTATTATTTCAGAAAAAAAAATATATATATAAAAAGCAACAACAAATAATACATTTCATTGCTCGGTCGTCGTCGGATTGTCACATTTTTTCCATTTCATTCTCTTTTATTATTAACATTACCTTTTATTTTTAATAGTATTAAATTAAATCTAATCTTCACTCGCATAAGTGTGAATCTTTTTTTTTTTTATATTTTTTGTTTCGCTCGAAAAAAAAGTAAATAAAAGGAAAGTGATATATGTATCACTTTCCTTTTATATATATATATATATATATATATATATATATATATATATATATATATATATAAAGATAAAGGTTTTACTCAGTTAATTGACTTTGTAAAAATCCATTGATACTACTTTTCCAACACGTTCCTCTTTTTTTCTGTTTTCTTTCTCTCTCTCTCTCTCTCTCTCTCTCTCTCTCTCTCTCTCTCTCTTTTCTCCTTTCTTCTTTCTGCACAACGTTGTTATCCTTTTTCACAAAGTCATCGCCTAGATTTCTTTACCATTTGACGAATGCGCGAACGTCGAAAGTTATTATTCAAATAATTACGTGCTCGACGTCATGCTTATGTTGCTTTTTTCTTTTCTTTTCTTTTCTTTTCTTTTTTTTCGTTTTCTTTTTTTTCTTCTTACTATTTCTCCTTTTTACATTCCTTGGATTGTAACTCTCTCTGTCACTCTCTCTCTCTCTTTCTCTCTCTTTCGAAGAACTAGACGAGTAAGTACATGCTTAAGTATTTTGCTAACGAGCAACGCTGGCCTAATGCTAAAACGTCCATTAAAAAATTCACGATGTTAATTCGGATGTTAAAAAGGAAAAGTAAACAAATTTTTACAATGACATCGTCTATGACGTCATTTTGTTATTTCCTTCTCTCTGTCTTTGTCTCTCTCTCTCTCTCTCTCTCTCTCTCTCTCTCTCTCTCTCTCTCTCTCTCTCTCTCACTTTGTATTTTCTTTTCTCTGTGTTTTCTTTTTGTTTTCTTTCTTTTTTTTTTTCTTTTCTTTTTCTTAATTATTCACAAAAATATTTAGAGAATTATATTCGTCCCCTTTCTCATTCGTAATTATGAACTACAAATATTATTTTAATGCGAAGGGAAATTTAAAGAAGTTTCTTTTCAAACATCACTTGTTGTAGTTCTCACATATTTATTAATGTTTTTCTTTATTTTATTTTTCCATCATTTACCAAAAATTTTACTCGTTTATTTCCTCGTTCGATAATTCAAACGACAAATAACAACAACAACAACAATAATAATAATAATAATAATAATAATAATACAAGAATTATAACGGAAGATATTTTTAATGAATGAAAAATAAAATGAAAAATATAATAAAAAATTGAACGTTGACGCGTAAATATATGTAATATACAGCAAACGGTAGAACGATTACATGCGGTCAATTTCGCGTTATGGATTTTGACACTAGCAAGGACGACGGATTTTCTACGGATTGCTTTGAGATGCATAAAACACGATCGGTACGGACGGTCAAGCTCTCGGAAACAGGCAACAGCTGGTGAACACGTATTTCCATTTATTCGTCGGCATGCTTTCGAACACGTTCTATCTATTCATAGACCGTCACAGAAATGTTTATCAATTTTATTACGGTGATTATTATGGATGAAAAGCAATATTCGTTCTTTTCACTAATTTTTTTTTTTCTTCTTTCTTCTCTTTCTTTTTTTTACAATCCACAATAAAAGTTCACCACAATTGCATTATCCATAATCATATGTTCATAAGTATATACGTAAGTACGTGTTAAAAGAGAAAAAAGAGAATTCATTAGAGATTTTAATTAACCGACATGCGCGACAAAGGATTGAACTATTTTTTTTTTTTTTCGAGTTCTTTTTCTTTTCTATCCTCTTTTTTTCTTCTCTTCTTCTTCTTTTTCTTTTCATTTTTTTTATTTCCTCCCTAACGATAGACATATCGCTTCATTATCATTGTTCCATAAAAAAAGAGAACATAAGAGCAAAAGATATTTCCTCGTAACGTAATTCGACTATATCATTAATTAATTATCACGCGTTAATGAATCCTCCTATGTAGGTAATAATGAGAACGACGAAGATACGAATTATTTCATTTGGAATATATTTTCTCGATCGATCGATCGATTAGCTCGTGAATGATCAATTCGTTTTTAAGTTGGTTGAACGTCCGATAGAGATTGAGAGATAGAGATAAAGAGAAAGTGAATGTGCGTACGTGTATGTGTGTGTATGAGAGAAAGAGAGAAAGACAGACAGAGACAGAGAATGAGAGAATGAGAGAGAGAGAGAGAGAGTAAAGTTTACCAGACGACATGACGTCGGAAATTACGTCATCTCGTGAATTTCCGTCCTCGAACGTTGCTCGTGCGCGAAAATCTCATTGACCGTCGTCCTTGGGATTCGCATGAGCAGAAAATCGAGCGTGTGTTAGCAGTCCCGAATGTGAGCGCGTGCGCGCGCGCGCGTCCATCGAATGGCAGGAAATTTCAATAATGGAAGTACCGCTCTATTCGAAATCATTTCCAGAAACGAACGAGTATAAACGATCATAAAATTTTTCTTCTTTTTTCTCTCTCTTTTCTCCTCTCTTTTTTTCTTTTTAATTTCTATTATTCAATCAACGATCGAATCAATTCGTTTATCGATGGTTAATTAGCTCGACAGAAATAAAAGACGAAGTTCACAGTTGTTTTTCTTCCTTTTTTTTTTTTTAGATTCTATGTACTTTTAAACAATTTTTTTTTTTTTCAAAGAGGGACAATAAATCTGTTTGTAAGATTTTTAACACGTTTTCTTTTCTTTTCTGTTTTTTTTTTTTTTTTTTTTTTTTTTTTCATTCTTTTCTCCTCGCGTCTCGATCCCCGTCGTCCATGATTGATCAAAGTAGACATTAGTTCGTTTGAAAAAAAAAAAAAAAGAACAGAAGAAATGAAAGAGAAAAGAGGAAAAGAAACGTGTAGAAAAGAAAATAAGAAGTATCCCTCGATTTTATTCTCTTTCGATATGAACGCGATGCCGAGTGGGAACTTTGACGTAGGAATAATGTCAAGTGCCTTAACGAGACGACGACGATGATCATAAAAAAAGCGAGAGAGTAAAAGAGAGAGAGAGAGAGAGAGGAAGACGTAGCAAAGCTTTTCTATTTCGATCGTGGCTTTTTCGAAGCAAAGACGTTTCACCGTAAGTACGTATTCGCTTCACCGCCTTCCGAGGTCAACGTTGAGAACTCATAAGAGTTCAAACTCTCGTCGTATTCACGGTTCCTTGATCTCTCTCTTTCTCTTTCTCTTTCTCTTTCTCTCTTTTTCTTTCCAAAAGAAAAACAAGAGAAAGAGAGAGAGAGAGAGAGAGAGAGAGAGAGAGAAAGAGAGAGGAAATAGGAAAATAAGAAAGAAAAAAAAATTTATTTTTAATGATTTACATGTTCATTTAGTCGCAGTTTACCTCGGTAAATTACTCGCTTGGCCCTATTAAAAGAAAGTTTCGTTCATAGGATAGAAATGTAGATAAGCGTGTAAACGTTAACGCACTGTTGTTAATCCCGATTGAAGAGAATTGAATCATTTCACACGTCGGTCGTGAAAGATTCGCGGCTACGTTGTATTTAATTCTATTAAATGTATACGTGTCCTATATTTTATAGAGAAACTCGTCCCCCTTGGTGAATTCAAATTTTTGGTTAATTGGAGAGTGTGAGATCGCGTAAAGATTTTAGCTTATGTGAAAAGAAAAGAAAAAAATAGAGGGTAGAAGAAATCGTAATGATAATAATTATTGTCGTTATTATTATTATTATTATTATTATTATTATTATTATTATTATTGTTATTATCATTATTATATTTTTATAATTAGTTGCAGCAAAAACAAAAGTAGTAACGATTTATATACCGAGACAATTCCCTTACAAACTTTGACACCACTTTCTTTTTTACTTTTTTATTTATTATTATTTTTTTTTTTTATGTCCCATTAGTAGCGATTTCTCTTTTTTTTTCTTTCTTTTCTTTTTTCATATCTCTCTTTACGATCCACTTTCGGTTGTCGTGAAAAGAAGGAAAAACAAAATTTAAAAAAAAGGAAGAAGAAAAGAAAGAAAGAAAGAAAAGAAAACGTGAATTGTAGGTATCAAAGGACAAAGTTTCTGATCGCTCGATAAAACTAATCGTCGATCGGGAGCCTGTCTTTCGCATTCGACCGTTCTTATTTTCGGTTCTTCTAGACAGTTTCGTTGCAGCTGTATTTTCTCCTTTTCCACTCTCTTTCTCTTTCTCTATATATCACCCTTCCACCCTTTTCGTTCCCTCTTTATCGTGCCTTCGAAGACTTCAAGTCTCTCGATCTCGTTTTGTCCTCCTTTAGAAGTTCATATCATGTGACTCACAAACTCACCACGAGAAACTGTTGTATCAATTTTATCGCTTCGTTTCATCCTTTAGAGAAGAGAATTAGCGGAAGAAGTTAATCACAGACGAAAGAAGTCATTTTTGTTCCTCCTATCTAACGCAGACAAAATTTCATATTTCGCATCGATTTATTTAGATCGATTGAAAATAATTGATAAGAGCATAATCCTTCGCGGTATAGTTAAATTAATCTAAAGCACGGCCAACTGTTCCTGTAGATATAATTAATTGCGAATTTATCCTATTACGTTACTCTAATAACCCGCACGAGCTATGTTGACGCGACATTGAATGACAGAATTAAAGGAGAAAAAGTATTATACAAAAGAGAAGAAAAAAGGGAAATAATACATCTCTATATTTTTTCCTCTCGAATATTTTCTCTCTTTTTTTCTTTTTTTCTTCTTTTATTTATTTGTTTGTTTGTTTGTCCGTGCGTTTTTATAATTTTGCAATTAATCCATCGTTTCGACCAACACACGGAAACGTTTGATGTGACATTAAATTATATAATTAAAATTAAAATAATAATAATAATAATAATAATAATCCTTCATTTTTAATTGTTTTAATTTTTTGCTCTCTCGAATATCTTTATTTTCTTTTTTCTTCTTTATTTATTTATTTTCGTAATATCGTAATTACTAAGTTCATCGTCTTTCATATAATTTATTAATTTAATTAATGATATTATCGTTATAATACATACCACGAAACAAACAAGCGTGACTAACGATTAAAGGATATCTGACATATCCATGAATTATATAAATATAAACACTATATATATATATAGTAATAATAATTTTATCCGTCAATTTGTGGTTGCTGATTGCAAACGCATAACATAACAAACGAAATCGATAACGAGGAGACAATTCTATCGCATTTATCGACAAAGTGATCATCGTGGAAAATGAGGAATGGCGGAGGGGAGTATCGAGGGTGGCAAATAACACGCAAGAACTGTTCCGAAACAATCGATATACCGTTTCGTAATCCCTAGGGTCATCCGATCTTGCAAATCAAAAGTAGAATCCTCTCGATTATCTCGTAGCCTCGAAGCGTCGATAATATCCGGCGCTTAAGCGAACCTAATCGCATTCGATTACGATTGAGTATCTTTTCTATCTGCCTTTAGAAAATTTTTTTAAAAATTCCGATTCGTTCATTCGTTCGTTCGTTCGACCTTAACAAAATCCTTTCGTTAGATCTTTCGAAAAAAAAAAAATAGAAAAGAATGAACAATAAAATTCAAAAGGAGAAAGATCGAATTAAATCTTTGTTTAATTCAAATGAAATTTTATCGAATGACATTTGTCTTTCTATCTTATTCGTAATTAATATTATATTAGGATACAATAGATATTTATTCGGTGTATTCAATTCATTGACGAATACTTTATTTATTTATATATCATTTTGTGAAATATCAATGAAAGAATAATCGCAAAGGAAAAGAAAATATCTCGATTACATTAGAACATAGCTCGTTTATATCGACGTATTCCGAAGTTAACGTTAACTTTTTATCCCGAAGATTGTCGCCGATGAATCTTGAATTTTCTTCCGAGTCACTCGAGAGAAAGATATAGAAAGAGAGAAAAAAGTAGAAAAAGAAATAGAAAAAAGAAAAAGATAGAGTTCATTGGCGAGGTGACGACGAAGAAACGAAATAAGTGGTGGAGCATGAAGAAGTGTTAAATTTACTGTGAACTTAAAGCGTAACGAAAAAGAAAGGAAAAAAAAAGAAAAGAAAAGAAAAAAAAATAATAAAACGATTCGATAATAATAATACGTGTGTGTTTTTTCTGTGTGCGTAATCATCGTCGTATGTGTATTCTTCGCGTACGTACATATATATTATAAGTGCGCGTATTTACGTGTCCTCGTCCACGTACGTGTGATATGGTAATGGTGGTGGTGGTCATAATATTAAGAGGCACACGATGCAACTGATGATCTTGAACTCCCTGTTGATGTTCGACCTCGTGTTCCTGTTTTTCCTCTTCCTCATTGGAGTATCCTGTTTCGTCTATTATCTACCAGGCACTCGGCCCCCACCTTTTGCACCTCACGAAATCATCACGGCTAGAACGCCGCCGCGTTACGACACGCCTATCGACAATGTTTAAGGTTGGTACATAACACACATTTATGTATATGTATATGTATATGTATATGTATATGTATATGTATATGTAATCATGACAATTTTGAAGTTAATAATGGGCATTTAAATTTTTGTTAGAAGTGTACGATTAACTATTTTCTCGAATCGTATCGTTCTCTGTACTTTCTTCTTCTTCTTTTTTCTTTTTTTTTCTTTTTTTTTTCTTTTTATTTTTGCTTTGTTTCTTTAATGATACGTTTTATTTTATTTAGGAGAAATTTCTTTCGTTATATATTTATAGTTTTATGAGTTGTTTTATCATATGTTTTGGTTTGTCCGAAAAATTCCTAGCATTTCTTTACATATCTCTTTATGTGTATGTATATATATATACAATGAATATCGAAAGGAGATATTTGACGATAGTTTTATAAATTTTTTAATATATTATTTATTTTATTATTTATTTATTTATATTATTTTATTGAGTATGACATACGATAATCGATACATATATATTATATAAAATAATATAAATAAGTAGTAATAATTTCTATTATCATTTATACATACATACATACATACACACACAAGTATATATATATATATATATATATATATATCCATTGGATAAATATTTTCTTTTCTTAGATTCATCGAAACGAAGATGTTTTCGTTCGAAGAAAAGTAAGATTGTCGGTCGTTCGTAACTTCGTCTAGTTTCTAACAGTAATAAGAAAATTTCCCAGATCGTTTCTTGCTACGGTACGATTAGCAAAAGAGGAAGTCACGTCCGTGTTTGTGTATGTGCGCTCGTGCACGCTCGTCTACGTCTGCGTTAGTCGTAAACGCGTTTTCCGCTAGCGAAGCGTAAAGAAAGTTACTCGAACGCGATCCAAAAGAGGCAAAAGTGTATCTCCTTCGTCTGGTTTCTTTGGAACGTGAGTTAGTACGTGGATATACACATACATACATATATAGAGTGTGTCTCGTTAAAATTCTTACTTTCGGTACAACCCGTGGAAAACACTTTCTACGAATGACGTATATAATTACGGAAGAACGAAGAAAAAAAAGGAATTAATTAATTAAATGATTAGTAGTTAGAATAGAAAAAAATATATATATATATTTACAAAAAAAAAATGATAAAAATAATGTTTTATGGATCATTAAATAATAGATTACTAGAAATAAATAAAATAGAAAAGAATAATATCGTGCATGTATTTGTGTAAATTTCGAATATGTGATTCTTTATATTAAAAAAATAAATAAATAAATAAATAAATTTACATATAAGTTCCATTCATAAGTACAGTCATATAAATATAGAAATACATATACATGTATGTACATATATGTATATATAGCAATTCGCGCATATATTCGAACACTCGTAATTACATTCGTACGCTTGGGTGTTTGGATAAAAAAGAGAAGAGAAAAAGAAGAGAGAGAGAGAGAGAGAGAGAAGAAAGAAAGAAAACATGGAATATCTATGACATGATATATACGTAAATATATAAAAATACTTATGTATTGTACATGTATACGATACGTATACGATACATATACCTATAAATGCGTACGAATTTGATCTTTTCGAAAAAGCTTTCCGTTTGAAGTCGACGGTTTATTGGAGTTGAAAAATACGCTTAGATGATTACATGCACGTATATACACATAGATACATACATAGATACAAACACACACATATGCACGCACATGAACATACATACGCACAGAGGAATGAGAGTGGTAGATGAAACGAGCTTTGCTGGGAGCGTCGACAAATTTTCATGTTTTTTCCTCTCACTTAAAAAAAAAAAAAAAAGAAAGAAAGAAAAAGAAAAAAGAAGAAAAAAAGATTTAAAAAAAAAATAGATAAAAAAACAGGAGAGAAGAACAAAAAAAATACGTAATAAAAAAAATCGTTATGATGAAAGTTATATGCACGATATACTTACGTACGAGTATTGTGTGAATATGTATGTGTGTGTGCGTGTGTGTGTGTGTGAGTGCACGCGTGGCTTTCGTGTATTCGTCATTGATATATGTACGTGTACGAATTCTTCTGAACGTACAGACTACTCCGGCTCGTTGAACAAGGAAGGTCGAATTGAAATTTCTCTTTTTGTCAGCCAAAGGCACCGGTGTTGTAGATAAATCGAGGGCAAGCTTTTACAATATATCTGTATATGTGTGTGTATATATATATATATACACATATATGAGTATGTATGTGTTATAGCTGATAACGTCTAACAAATTTAATATGCACGCCCTGCCCTTCGGTAGTATCGTTTTAAAGGTTCAATTTTTGAATCCTGATATGCATACATACATACATACATACATACATACATGTGTGTGTATGTGTGTGTATGTGTGAGTGTATACATAGTAGATAGATAGATAGATATATATGTATATATTCTTATCCTCGCTTTCTTGACAATGGACACGAGAATATTCGATCGACCTAAAAACGAAAAAATCGGATTAAAACGTCTCCCCCTTGTATAATCGATATCGTCATATATATATATATATATATATATATATATATATATATATATATCGTATATTGATTAATACGATTATAGTATTCGATTGAATGTTAACGAATTACAAAGTTAATTATTTGAATTTCAATATTAACGTATTAATTTACGATTATGATTAAATTTCGAGAATGAATTGGAGAATAAAAATCGGAAATCGAGAATCTAGAAACGGTAGTAACGTCGGTTGGTGACAATTATTCGCTGGCTTGCAGACAGACAGAAAGAGAGAAAAAGAGAAAAAGAGAAAGAGAAACTCGGTGTAGAGTAAAATCGTCCGATTTCAATCGAGTTTCACGTTTTATGCGATTTCACAAAATTAGGTATGGTTCGTGAACTCTCGACGAGAACTAATCGATCTTTAATTAATTTCTAACTGCTAACTTGATGGTATTAACGCTGTCATTTGTCTCTTTCTATCTTTTTCTCTATCAATTTCTCTATCTCTTTCTTTATCTTCCTATCTCTCTATCTCTATGTTTTTTTTTTTAATTTCTCTTTTTCTCTCATCTCTTTACTTTTATCCTTGTCGCTTCTATTAAAATTGATCTATTCTCGTTACGTCCTTCCTAATCGATTGTTATCGATCAATTTTAATCTACTTGTTCCACCATCTTTCTCTCTTGCTCTCTAATTTCTTTAACTTTACGTCTGTTTTTTTTAAATTTATCGACTTTATTACATTCTTCTATTAAACATAATTCTAATATATAGATGTAATAATAATTGATTTAATCTAACAATAATTAAATCTAATATATATTTATAATTATAATATATATTATAATCTAATATGTATTATTAATATATATTATAATTAAAAATAATTAATCTAGTAGTAATAAATTATTTTTATCGATTTAATAAATAATGTTTTCCCTATCTCTCTTAACAAATATTTACGAACGATTATTATAGAAAAAGTTTAGGAAAAAGGATGAATATCGATATTCGATTGACGAAATTATTATCAATGAAAAATCGATCATGTAGGTTCAATTTTCATGGTATACAAACAGAATTCGTCATGATTTTGGTGATTTTGGATAGGTGGGGTGGGATAGATGGGGTACATGGGATAGAAGATGGGATGGTAGGGGTCGTTGAAAGAAGAGTAGGGGTAGATCGCATTTAATTTCGCCGAGTTGAACGCCGTGAAAACGGCCGATCGATTCTAATCGAGTTGACGTTGGCTACGTCGGATAACTCGATGAGAGGATTGCGTTGCATTGGACGTTCAAAGTGTTCGTTTTGACGATTAAAAAAAAAAAAAAGAGAGAAAAAGAATTGGGAAACGCCACGTGGATGCTCGTTAATTTTAACAACTTTTTTCTTTTTTTTTTTTTCACAAGTGAAATACGATGCGAACGTTGTGTTGTATATCTATATAAGAAAGATAATATTTTTATTAAAAATATGTAAAAAAAATTGAAAATAAATTATCTTCGATTTTTATTTGATTTTTTTCATTACACATATATACCTTTTTTAATGGTAAACTTTTAATTCTTCTAATTGTAACAATATTGATAACAACAACAACAATAATAATAATAATAATAATAATAATAATAGTAATAGTAATAATACAAGTATTTAAAAGAATATAAAATAAAATTATTATTATTATTATTATTATTATTAAATCTCTTTATATTGTATTTCTTCCCATAAATGCGTTAAAGGCTCGAGCAACAATTCGAGAAAATATAAATAATAATAATAATAATAATAATAATAATAATAATAATAATAATAATAGCAACAACAATAATGAGTTATAGTTCAGTGATCTCGTTGAGAGAAAAGGTACGATAAATATTCGAGTAAAAACAAAGTTCTCTCAACGACGTAATAACGAAAACGTTGATTAACATGAGACTAGGCGAATTCCTTAAGTGAAATAATCTTTCTTAGATTCTTAGCGAGCACTTCAGTCGAGGATTGAAAGTTTTGAGAAAGTTTTATCTTTACAATGAGAGTAGCAATGCAGACAGGGCCGCATTTATCATAAGGCGCAAATTGGGGCCTTGTTCTCTATCAGGGAAAAAAAGATCACATTTTTTTACAAACAACACCAAAAAAAATATATATATATATAGCCTAGTAAATTAAAAAAAAAACAAAAAGAGAGAGAGAAGAAAAAAAATTACATATAAACCTGATTAATAAAAATTTTAACTATTAAAACTTGTTCTATAGTCATGCAATGACGATTACAATTAGAGCCTCCGAAAGTATAAATACGGTTCTGTATCTTCGAGAGATTTTCCTTTTATAAATTTAAATCATATATAAAAAAAAAAAAAAAAAAAGAAAAAAATTAAAAGAATTTCCAATATATTTTACTTGCGATATTAAAATATTCAATGAAAAGTTTTCGTTTAGAGATAGATAGATTATTCGTCGATCGTTCAATCGTTATCAATGATACACATATGTATGTATATGCTTACTTATATATGATTGATAGGTTAATTACGGTTTATAAATGATTGAATTTTCAAAAGAGTTTTAATGTCAACAATCGTGCTTGAATTATGTCCTCTTGATAATGCGATCGTATTATTCGAAAAAGTTTACTGTTTAAAATATCAAAGGTATGTATGTGTATATGTATGTATTATATATATATATATTTACTTTGAACATTGAGCTATGGGTTCCTTTCTCGTTGCATCGTAGAACTAAAGTAGAGCAAAAGGCGGCCCCCATCGAACAAAGGAAAATAAACATGGGACTCTCTCTCTCTCTCTCTCTCTCTCTCGTTCTCTCTGTCTCTGTCTTTGTCTTTGTCTTTGTCTATGTCTATGTCTCTGTCTCTTTCGATACACCTTCAATATGCACGCCTCCAACTTGTTTGCATTCGCTTGTTCTACGTTGGCCTATGTGACACGTTTCTACACGTGTTTCCAAGGATAATCGATATATACGAACAATGATTAAATATTTCTCACTATTTTTTTTCTTAATTTCAAATAATATTTTGCATTGAATAATATTAATAATAATAAAAATAATTGAAAAAAAAAATAGATAGTTCAAAAGGCTAATAATCATATAATTCATATAATAATAATAATTATTATTATTAGTTCATTGGGTAGGAAAGAGAAACGAAAAGATAATTATTAGCTATGTTCATATAAACTGTGTTATATTAAAAGTGATATACGAGTTTAAAGGATTAAATAATATAGATATCATTGCATCTATATATGATGTCTAATATAATATTCAATATACATATATATATATATAATTTAATACATATATATATATAATTTAATTCTTATTATTTATTTTTCTTTACTTGTACGTATATCTCGTATATCTCGGACGTATATTTATCATTGAATAGAATTAAAAAATATAATAATAACTAACGATGATGACAATGTATTCTGTCTGTTTATTAGAATGCCAACAGACGTCAATGGAGGAGGCGCAGGGCTCGCTGTAGTTGCCGGAGATGTTCTATCCTTACGAGGTACAGGACTCGCTGCTGCGGAAACTTGGGCTCTCCTTTGTCAGGCTGCCCAGGCCCTCCAAGATCTTTTTCTCTCGAGTAAGCTATTTAAAAAAGATACATACTTTATCTTCTTTTATTTTATGTATTATTTTATTATTTTTTTTTTTTTCTTTTTTCTTTTTTCTTTACAATCAAATTTTATTCAATGTCATTCATATTCCACATCACGATTCGTTCATAAAATACATATATTTTAATATTTTAATCCATACAAAAAAAAAAGATATATGAACCATATTATTCATCGATTTTTTTTCTCATACACGTTTGCTTTCGATCAATCGATTAAAATTTGAAATGTATTACTTATGCTAGGTAGAATATAATTTTTATGAAAAAAAATAAAACTTGCATTTGAAAGAGAAAAAAAAAGATATTCCGGTACCGGGAATCGAACCCGAGCCTCCTGGGTGAAAGCCAGGTATCCTAGCCACTAGACCATACCGGATTATGGAAGATACTCGAAGAAAATATGTAGAAGTGAATAAATACCTATTTAATGTCTTTGATATTAAAATGATATTTTTATTATATATATTTAAAATGTATATTTACAAAAATAGAAAGCTTTATTAAATAGATATAATTTTTTTAGTTATCATATATATATATTAATTTGATCATATCAAATAATTCTTTCGTGTAATGTTTCTTATATCCTCAAAGTCCAGGGATCAAGCAGGAACCAATAAGTTTTTTTCTTTTTTCTTCCCGTGGGAACGTAAACAGAGCGAAGATGATCCGTCCGCAAATCACGAGGGCTTTACAAGTGATATATATATATAGGGTGGATCAAAATTTGCTTCGTAATGTAAAAAATGAATCTTTTAATACATTTTCGATTAATTTTTGTTAGGACTATAACTTAAATCCTAAGATATCCAAAAGAAAAAATAATTAATAATAAAAATAAAAAATTTGTAAAAATTATGTAAAAATTTTTGATCCATCTAAAAATTGTTAGCACACCCTATATATATTTCGTTGTTTTCCTTTATATTCACAGCACCTTTAATTATATATATATTACAAAAAAAAAAAAAAAAAAGAAATCGATCCGTCGTCGAACATACACATTATTTTATACCATTTAATTTCGTCGAAAAATCTGAATAGAATTTTTGGCCTTTTGTTTGATACAGCGAATACGTGCTAAACAAAATGAATGAATGGAAGAAAGAAAGAAGGAAAAAAGGAAAAAAGAGAATAAATAAATAAAAAATGAGGAGACATCGACAACTCCCGGCATTTCAACCCTTTTCAGTTCTACGTTCATTTAGATAGTGAACTACGTTAATTATTCGAGCTCGACGTTGAAACGAATATTTACGTCCCTATCACATTTTTACACTTCGGCCTTTCCATTCATATTCTTGGACCGTAAAATGGAGCTTTCCTTCTTCTCTTTCTCTACGTTGATTAAATTAGACGAGCCATTTTCTTGCGATAACAAGCGATCGAGTCGTGCTCGGGAAATTATGTATGCTTCATAAAGTAAGGTTATTTCTCTTCTCTCTCTTTCTCTTTCATTCATCCCCTACTTTCTCTTTATCTTTGATATAATACCACGTATCGAGGACATCTTTCTCGTCTTTCTTTGAAAAGGGCTCCATTTTCATTTGAACTTATTGTTAGTCGATAAATGAATTAAATTTACGATTATATAATGAAACTTAATAGAATTAGAATATTCTAGAAAATATTCCACGTTAGAATATCTCGTTGTATTAAATTTCATATATATATATATATATATAGATATGATTTAATTTAATTCAACTTAACTCAATTCGATTCAATTCATACAATTATATTAAACAAAATTTACGATTTTACGAGATCGAATATATACGAAAGTGACAAAAAATTAATTATACAAATATATTAAGTAACATTAATAGAGCAAATTCATGGCTTGTTTAGTAAGAAAATTATATACATATATATTATTTAATGATTATTGCGAAGAATGAATATAAAAAGGGAGAAAAAAAAGAGATCTCTTCCGGTACCGGGAATCGAACCCGAGCCTCCTGGGTGAGAGCCAGGTATCCTAGCCACTAGACCATACCGGAGTTGTTATCTTCTTTACTACGTTCACGTAAACTTACCGTTCGAATATACATCTGTATAAACTCATATATATTCTTTTTTATTTATAATTTCAACATTACTTCGCGAACATTATAAAAGTCCCTTGTACATTACTTTTCTAATGTATCGTTCAAATTACGATAGCTATTGAATAACTAGATATTTGATCTTACGATATTAACGTTTAATTATTATTTAACAATATTATTTAATATTATTAATAATAATATAGAGAAATGATATTATTAATTTTAATCATTCTGTTTTTATACATCATTTTAATTATTGTTTAGATATAAAGAAATAATTATAATTATTACATATATATATATATATATATAATTATATTTATTTAGAGTTAAAATAGTCATTCGAGTATTATCGTGATTGACTATAGATAGTAATTGATAGGTGAGAAAAGTAAAATATTCGCGAAATGGCATAGATCAAGCGCATGCTGAGTTGAGACCATTCTTGACAGGCATACGAGTAAACAGGCGTGTTGACAATGCCGGAAATCTGGCCCAGCGTGGACCCTGAAATTGCTGAGAGAATATCCTACATTCGAATGCGATGCCACCGTCCGCATAACACGAACCACGAATGTCATAATAAGAGAGATACCACAGTGAGCGAGAATAGTAGGGACCCTGACTTGATTCAAATGCCAAGGATTTGTCCTTGATGTGGTTTCTATGATTGTAACTATCATCTGTGTGATACTTAAGATCGAAAATTCGAAAGAATTCAAAATATTAGTAACAAGAAAAAATAAAAGTAAGCGAGCAAACGTACGACAGTATTTTGTCACTTGAAAGTCTTATAACGTTGGATGATTAAAAAAAAAAAAAAAAAAAAAGAAATATTTCTTCTTCTTCTTTTTCGAAATTTTCAATTACTTATTAATCTTTTTAACAAGTATAATTTTCCAAGAAAAATATCTATAAAAAGAAACAAGAAAGAATATCGATTTTGCGAGAATTCCAAAGTAAGATCATCCCTTAAAGCGTGCCAATTCGTTATTTGACGTAGAAGCGAAGAAGATAATACCCAAATGGTGACGTTCAAAGACTGTTTGTGTATGTCCCTTTGAAGGACCCCGGAAAATATACGTGTAAATCTGCTTTAAGTTGCGAAAGAGAGGAACAGAGAGAGAAGTATAAGGATCGTCGTGTAAAGCTTCGAAAGCGCGCTAATAACACGAGGATATATTTATACAACGAACTGCTAAATTTGAACACGTTCGCTTACAAAGTGCATCCTCTCTATCTCTCTCTGTCGGTCTATCTATCTATGTAGTTGTATGTATATGTGTACGTGTATATATGTGTGTGTGTGTGTATATATATATACATCTCTCTCTCTTTCTGTCTCTGTCTCTGTCTCTATCGCTTTTGACGTGTCTGATAGGTATTACACGTGGTCTGTAAATAGCCAGGAGGGTTGCTTTAAAGTTCGTGTGAAGTGTGACCGAGGAGTCCAAACTGTGGAATGTGGAGGAAGGGACATACTAATCCCGACATATGAACTATGATTTTTTTCTTTTTATAGTATATGCATATGTACGTGTACATCTCACACTCTTATTGCGATCTCAATCTGTTTTTTATTTCCTCTATATTTTTTTTTTGGTCTCGTTTTTTACTTTTTTATTCTTTTATTTTTATACATATGTGGCGTGTGTGTGCGCGTCTTTTTTTTTTTTTAATTTAAAAAAATTATTCAATTTTTTGCCAATAACTCGAAAAGAAAAGAAAGAACTATACAGATAATATGGAAGGTATCTCCTTCATCGAATTTATTCGATCAAGCCACAGGTAACTAACCACCGATATTCAATTTAGACAGTAGAAAAGCAACTTCAAAGCAACGACTAATTACTTGCCGTGCTTGCCACGAGTCGTTCGTGGTAGTTCTCGCTGAAGGGGTATAACTCCTAAACTTCTTCCTAGCTATGATTCATACCATTATAATTCGTCTAATAATGAAGTTTAACCTTTACCGAGAAAAGAAACTATTCGGTAAATTTATTTAACATAAATGTCAGAAAAAAAATATGTATATACATATACACGATGTGTTAGTATTTTAATCTTACGATTAATTTCTATTTTCCGTGTTGGAACACAGTTGTGTAGAATTTGGATTAAATGGTAACAAACGAAATGTTACCGACGAGAAAACGTGACGAGAGAGAAATTACTATTAGAGAGAAATCCATCCTCCCGGAAGAACGCATATGCCTTTCCACTTCCGTCGCGTTTATTATTATTATTATTATTACGGTTCACGATAAAATTAAATTTCAAGCTTTCTCTCTCTCTCTCTCTCTCTCTCTCTCTCTCTCTTTCTCTTTCTCTTCTCTCTTTCTGTTTCTCTTTCGCTCTTACATAGAAAGGTATTTTACAGAGCGTTAATATTGCTTTACGAAGGAAACTTTTAATATCGATTGATCGATATTATTCTGTCGTTTGTAAAAACCTTTTCACGTTCTTTTTTCTCCCTCTCTCTCTCTCTCTCTTTTTACATTTGTTCCTCTTTTATCTTTTTTTTTTTTTTGTTATTTTTTTCATTCCATACGAAAACAAAAACACTCGTTAACAAAGCCAATTTTAGGAAAGTTAAAAGCGAAATAATTGATTTTTCCTTCCATTTTATTATTATTATTATTATTATTTTCTCTTTTTTTTATATATTACTGAATACAAGAAATAAAAAAATAGTACGCAATAAAGTTTGCCGCGATTAGAACGCCGTGTAAAATTCGATTTCCCGACCAGGTAGAATTCATGGAGCGTATCTACAACAATTTTACTCGTCTTAACAATTTTAATTATAAATGAGAGATGTTCGAAGTCGTACGTCACGATAATGGCATTCTCAGTTCGCTACGTTCATAACTCGATTATAAATGAGCAAGAGGAACAAAGAAAGATAATATAAAAAATAGATAGATAAATAGATAGATGAATGGATGGATAGATAGAGTGAAAAAGAGAGAGAGAGAGAGACAGAGAGATGCTTCGAAAATTCGTCTCCTCTTTCTCTTTACGAGAACCATCAACCTCTTTCAGCCCTACTCTTTCGCCCTTCTACCAGTAGGCCCTACCAGTTCCATCTCGACCATTAATTACACGAAGATGCAACCTCGAGACTACCGCAATGCACTCGAAATCTCCTTTCGCATTAACGACCACTCGTTTCATCTTTCTCTTTCTTTCTTTCTTCCTCTTTCTCTCTCCATCTCTATCTCTTTCTCTCCTTTTATCTATCTATCTATCTATCTCTCTCTCTCTTTCTCTCTGTCTGTCTCTATCCATCTATCTATCTCTTTATCTACATCTCTTAATCTCTCTTTCTCTTTCTCTTTCGTTTTTCATAAGGTTCAACAATTTCTTGCCCCGTAGATCATAAATCCGAGCACTTTATATTCTGATGTAACCTTTTCAACCGGTAACCATCCACGTGAAATATCGCAAACACGAATGGAAGGAGATTTTTCCTTCGAAAATCTATTTCGACGAACGTGCAAATGTTTGCTGGATCGTTTTTATTTTTTTGCTTGCTTGTTTGTTTGTGTGTTTGTTTGTTTGTTTGTTTTTTCTGTTTATTTTCTCTCTCTCTCTCTCTCTTTTTATCTCTATCTCTATCTCTCTTTTAAAGGATAACATTCGACATCAACGAGACCGCATCGTTAAGCCGGGCTGATCTTGATGGATCGATGATCGAGTTTGAGATAACGAGGACTACTCGAAGGGTTGCTCTCATGCCCGCATTAGATGCACTTTAATCGTCGGAGCTCCTCGAATTCAATGAGTTTACGCGTACACTTGTAACTCTAGTAAAATGGTAGATCGGTACGAAACAATCGTAGTTAGGTGAATGCGGTTACGTGACATGGTTCGTTTTGTTTCGTTCATATGTCTCACAGAGAAAGAAAAAAAGAGAGAGAGAGAGAGAAAGCGAGACGAAAAGTACCAAATAAGAAAGATAGTGAGAAGTGAGAAATAGGAAGGTAAAGTAAATGTAAACGAGGTCAATATTTTACGATTATTTACGTATGCCTTTGACGTTTACGGTACGAAATTTTACCATGACATTTTTCTTACGTATAAGTGAGTCGATAACGATAAAAAAAAAAAAAACAAAAAGAAAGGAAGAAAAGAAAAAAAGAAGAAGAAGAAGAAGGAAAAAGAGCGACGATAAGTTTTCTCTTTTTTCTTTCCTTCTTTTTTTTTTTTAACGTCATTCTTTCGTAGCAAAAAAAAAGAGAAGAAAAAACACGAAGATCGATTGTTATTACAGAAAGAAAGAGAGAGAGAGAGAGAGAGAGAGAGAGAGACGTTGTTCGGCCGTATAAAAATTTCGGCAAAAAAAAAACTTGTTTTAACCGAAAGTTCTTTTCTTTTCTTTTTTTTCTTCCTCCTTTTTTTTCTTTTCTTTTTTCCCGTCGAACGCTGACGAGAGATTCGCGAGCGAGAACGAACAATCGCGAAGATGACATTAGTGTTAGTGAGGATGTTGTTGCCGATGGCGGTGACACGGTGATTACGGTTACTAGCGATAGTAGATAGTAGATAGCAGATAGTAGTAGTAGTGATTCGCAAAGTAGCCGTGTAGAATGGAATTTTTGGGTCGACGAGCTGCGACGAAAGTTATGCGAATCGCATTGGATCCTGGAATTTCAATTATTTTCGATTATTCCGGAGGTTATGTAAAATTGAAATTCCGCGAGATTATGGTTGGGCGTATCTAGAGTCTTCCAAGAGTCTCATAATCTCATAAATGCTTCAGTTACAAGTTGTCATCTTTGTCGTTGTCCTTCTTCTCTTCCTTCTCTTCATCCCCCAAATCCTTATCCCCCACCCTCATTTCTCTATTCGATCTCAATTCTCGAATCAAAATCGAAGAAAACGTTTGCAATCGTGCGGATACGTCGCATAGATTTTGATATGTGTTCTCTCTCTCTTTCTCTCTCTCTCTCTCTTTTCTTTTTCTTTCTTCTTTTAAGACACTCCGTCAAGCATCGAAAGTCTTTCTTTACGTCGTCTCGAATAAATTTTCTATGCCTGCGAAAGACGACGATGACGACATTGCTCCTACTACTACTTACTACACTACTACTACTACTACTACTTCTGCTGCTGCTGCTGCTGCTGCTGCTGCTGCTGCTACTGCTACTGCTTTTCGACGTTATTCACGACGTACTCGAGATCCGACTTTTCAACGACTTCGTCTTTTTCTTTTTCCCCATTTTTTTCTTTTTTCCCCTTTTTCCTTTACCCATTTTTCCATTTTTCCTTTTTCACAAAAAGTAGAATCGAGACTCTTCCAAAGTCGAGATTCCTTCTCTCGTCCTTACGTATGTATGTAGACGTATGTAAGTAAGTATGTATGTATAGTTTACTCGAGAAAGACAGAGAGAGAGAGAGAGAGAGAGAGAGAAACTTTTGAAATCGTCTAAGTTTTCTTTCTTTTTTTTTATTTTTCTAGCACGACGATAAAAAGATGCGGTCGAGCTTCGTTTTTCTTTCTTTTTTATCGTTCTCCTCCTCCTCCTCCTCCTTCTTCTTCTTTTTCTTTCTTCTTCATTTTTTCTTCTTTCTTTATTTCTTTTTATTTTTATTTATTTTTTTTTTTATTTTTTTATCTCTTTTATTTTTCGTTTCGTCTCCTTCTTCATCTCTTCATCTCCATCTCGGATACTAACGAGCTTACGATTTTTTTTAATTACTTTCGAATGAATTTATTCGAGTATAAAATGAAGGGTGAGTTGTAAGATAAGAGTCGTGAAAAAAGAAACTAACGTTAATTTTATCTGATTATTAATATTGTAGAAAATGAATCGAAATAATTCAGAAAGATCGAATTAGTCCAATAATCTTTCGGATTCAATGATATATCCATGTGTATGCAATGTACTATTTATTTATTTTTTAAACGATCGATTCGCTTTCTCGGCTTTGATGGATGAACCTCTTTCAAAGATGAGCAAGTAAAGAAAAAAAAAAGAAAGAAGGAAAAGAAGAAGAAGAAGAAAAAGATGATGATGATGATAATAATAAAGTGTAAGCAATACGATCTTGCTGGGTGAGAACGAAGCTCTTTCAGGGAAAAAAAAAAGAAATAGAAAAAGAAAAAAGAAAAGTGAGCTTAATGTCGATGTACATTGTACGAATTAACGACATTTGCAGGAGAAAAACGGTGATCCATCATCAGTTGCAAACGTATCGGACGTTTTCTAAAGCACCGATCGAGTAACATAAAATGTGTTTCGTTCAATTCGAATAAAACTTCTTTTTATTTATTTATTTATTTATTTATTTTTTTTTAAATAAAATATTGACTATATTTCTACCTTTACAAATATATATATATATATATATATATATATATATATATACATTATATACATATCTTTAATAATTTAATAAATATATACATCTAAATTATATTTGTGTTACACGCGAAATAAAAATATAATATAAAAATAGATGAGGATGATACAAACAAATTTCTTTCTTTTCGTTTTGTTTTTAACATTTGTCTTAGATCTCTTTACGTACATACACATGTACATACATACTTATAAGGATATGATTGATACAAATCTCAATTTTCCCGAAGCTGCATCGCTCGTTTAAATATTTTTCGACTTTCATAGAACTAAGTCGAAGTACTTATAATAATATGAGGTATATATTGAAGAGATTTAGGATGTTTCTCGTGTCAAGATGCTTTACCGGCCATTAGGCTGTTAATGTCTCTGACACGCATGGATTAACGCTCGCAATGCCTCTGGAATTTACGACGATTTTCCCGTCAGCCGGTACTTCTCTCTCTATCTCTCTCTATCTCTCTATCTATTTATCCATCTATCTATCTATCTATCTCTCTCTTACACATAGACACACACACACACATATATATGTAGTGCATGCCTCGTTCGAATTAATAGAGATCTTGCTAGGATTCACGCGTTAATCCAAAAGGAGTCCTCGAAACGTCGCAGTAATTTACAACTTCTTTTTTTTTTTTTTTTTTTTGTTAACTCTCCCCATCTTCATTCTTTATCTTTTTCTTTTATTGTTTTTTTTTCTGTCTTTATTTTCTATCTTTTTATTTTATTTTCTTTTTTTCTTTTTTCTTGCAAAGAAAAAATCAAGTGAAAGGAATCAAGAAGAAGACTCTTTCCATTTTCCTTTGCTTTCTTTTACTTTTACTTTTTCTTTTTTTTTTTTTCTTCTTTTTATTCAGGATTTATAAACAACGTTATCGCGAAAGGAATAGAAAATAGAAAGAAAGAGGGTGAGAGAAAATTAAATGAGCGTAGAAAACGCGATTACCGATCGAAATTGGCGGGAATAGAGAGACCCGTTTCCGTCGTTTCAATTTCCTTTCGTACTTCTCAGAAGTCGTTTGTTCATTGGATAAAAAAGAAACTCAGTCATTGGGAAAAGATAAATAAATAAATTAATAAATGGAAAGAAAGAAATAAAACAGAAGAGAAGTTGGGAAATTACGATTTAAAGGATCTTAACGATTTAAAGGCATATAGATTAGATAGGGGATGTGAGGATGGGGGTAGGAGTGGGAGTGAGGGTGAGCTGTAGGGGTTGGAAGCAAGCATAGCGACGACGAACGGAGATAATAAATGATCGGAGAGATTGTAGGCCACAGGCTAGGAGCGATAAATAAGACCGCTGTAATTTCCAGGAAATCCCTTAAACGTCTCCCCGAGAAAATTTTACTGGCACACCTGCGACAGTACAACTTTGTTTATAAAGACTCCGTTCTCTCTTCAAGTTTCTTCACGAATCGCCCGAAGGTGAATACGAGAGATGTATAGAGATACCCCCGGTGGGAATTTAATCTTAGTTCGTAGATCATTTTCAATGGTTTCGATGGGACTTTTCCAAATTGGATGGAGTTTGATTATTATATTGGAGACGATTTTATATTTTTTATTCATTCTTCTTCGTCTCCATTCTTTTTCTAGTTTTTTTTCTCTCTCTATTTCTTTTTTTTCTTTTCTTTTCTTTTTTTTTTTTTTTTTTTTGATTCACGCGAACTATTGTAAATTATTTGAGATTGTGATCGAGGATCGTAGAAAGGTGGAGAAATTTCTTTGAGATGAAAGAAGAAGGAAAAAGAAAAAGAAAAAAGATATTGTTATAAATAACGATGGTGTAAGTTCGTTGAGTCGAAGATTATTACATTGTTCGGGATATACAAAATTGACGGGCTCGACTATAAACGTAGGAGAAAGTTTTTTGAATGTGAAAAAGAAGGAATAAAAGTAAAAGATATTGTTGTAAGTAACAAGGAAGATCATAGGATGAAGTTTAACATTCTTTTGGTACGTACAACTTTACAGGATCGATTATAAACATGGTAAGATAGAGAATGAATATAAAAAAAAAAGGAAAAAAAAATACAAAGAAGAAAAATTAAACAAAGAAGAGATCGGAAACAAGAAAACAAGAAAAAGAAAAAGAAATATTGTCGCGAGTAATGATAAACATGATAAGACTGAAGTTTACGTTGTTTGAGTATAGAAAATTTGCAGATTATAAATATTTAAAAAATAAAGAAAAATAAAAGTAAAGAGATGTTCAAAAGAAGAGTAAGAGAATCTTTAGAAAATAATAAGAGAAAGGATAGAGAGGAAAATACGTACGAAAGATGAATAAGTAAATAAATTAAATAAATAAATAAAAAAGAAATCTTTCTTTTTTTTTTTTTCTTTTTATGATCGAAGATCGTAGATAGAAGATTCGTTGACCGTTCGATATTTCTTATATTCTGTTGTAGACGGTGGTGTCGTGGGTGGTTCACGAACGGGCCCGGTAGTCACTCCTCACACTTTGGAGTTGACACCACGTGGTAGAGTTTTCTTGCAACTTGCACCGCCGGAAACCGCACGAGCATATCTGCCGCCAGAATATCGACCCGGCCGTGTATACTCGGATACAGAATCGGAAAAGGTACGTTTTCTTTTACTTTTTTATTTTTTTTATTTTTTTATTATTATTTCTTTTCCATTTTTTTCTTTCTTTTTTCTTCTTTCTTTTCTCTTCTTTCTTTTTTGTATTTTTTTTTGTCCTTTTTCCTCTTCCTTCTTCTTCTTCGTCCTCTTCTTTTCGTTCCTCTTCTTTTTCTTTTTCTTCTTCTTTCTTTTTTATTTTTTTATTTTCTTTTTTCTTTTTTTTGATTTTCTCCTCATTTTCTCGGTTCCTTTGATACTCGCTCTCCCAACTTCAATTTTGATCTCATTTATAAAAATCATTTCCTTCGTATTTCTACGTAATATATCGTAATAAAGTCCAAGTCTAAATTCATTTTTCACTGGAGCTTTATTTTTATGCTTTGATCGCTGAAGGTTTGTCGATTTTCCGTTTATTTTTTCTTTTTTTTAATTTTGTTTTGATACTTGTTTGTTTGTTTGTTTGTTTGTTAGTTTATTCTGATTTCTACGAATCTAGATATATAGATTTGGAGAAAGAATAAAGAAAAGAAATATGTCTCTTTTTCTATCTTCCTTTTTCTTTTCCTTCTTCTTTTCATCGAATGCCATTAAATTTTGCTCTCATATACATATATATATTATATACATATTTCTGTGTGTGTGTATGTCCTATTTTTCATTTTTTCATAATATATAATATCTTTCGTAAAAAAAAAAGAATACAAACTTCAGATTTCATTTTTCAATTGGATCTTCTACTTTCATAAATCATAAATGACGATATCGTTGTAAAAAGAGTTCGTCTTTACTTTTTCTTTCTTTTCTTCCTTTACTCCTTGTTTTTTTTTCCCTCTTTTTTCATTATCGAAATCGAACAAGAAAATTACGTCACTAGGAACCCATTATCCTCCTCGTTCTTGGTGAAACGATTTTCGCGCGGAATTACGCGACCCGACGCGGAAATTTACCCTTACTCGTGCCGTGTAAACAACGTTTCAACGCGTCCCTGATAATTAATATTTGTTGGCTCGTGAACGGACCCTATCTATCCTACATACGTAGGTACATACATACATATATACATATATATGTATATATACACATACATACATACGTATGTATATCTATACGCACGTACGTACGTATGGCCAGAGGAACGACGTTCTTTCGCGTAGTGTACGGCCTCGAGGCTGTAACAAATACGGAAAGAGAATAACGTAAATAAGCAAAGCGTGTGAACGATTTCAAACTGATAAAAATCGATGAGATGGAGAATGAGAGAGAAAGATGAAGAGAAAGGAAGGATAGGATAATTCTTTTATCTATGTGATATATTTAACAAGGAATTTATGATGGAAGACAAAAAAGATCCAGAATCCGGAAAAAGAAAGGAAAAACGAAGTGAAAATAATTGGAATGTTTTTCCTTTTATTTTTTTATTTATATTTACAATATATATATATATATATATATATATATATATGTATGTGTGCGTGTTTGTCGTCTATTGTGTAAACTGTATGACATTACAAAGAAAGGAAGAGAGAGAGAGAGAGAGAGAGAGAGAAAGAGAAAAAGAATTATTTTATGACTTCTACGAGGATAAGAATGACGACGAGATTTCCGGACGATGGAATTGTGAAAGAGGAAACAAAAAAAGATAAGTGTTGAGAGAGAGAGAGAGTGAGAGAGGAGCAAAATAGAAAGAGAGAGAGAAGAGAGAAAAATAGAAGAGTGAGAGAAAAAAAGTAGTAGAAAAACGCTTCAAAGACTCGCCCATTTTCCACCTCCGACCCTTTGTTCGTGGTTTTTCTTTTTTCTGTCTCTTTCTTTCTCTCTCTCTTTCTCTCTCTCTCCTCATCCCTGTCTCTTTTTTCACGAGTCTAATGAATATCCCAACGCGAAAGTCACGCAATTTGTAGCGACTTTTCTCAGGCAGAGAAGAGCAGAGAAGAGCAGAACGGAGTAGAAGCGGAAGAGAAGAGAACGTGTGCGGCCGAAACGCTTCGGAGTTTATTTATCTCGGTGAGGCCGTTTGTTCTCATGCCTTTTAATCTGCGAACGGATAAATACGGTCTGCCTCTGAACGAGGCCAACCTTTCCGTCGACGGAAGAGAAGGTGGAAGAAGGAGAAGAAGAAATGCTGCTGAAAAGAGATGGAAGTGGTGGAGATGGTACTGAAGGGAGGTGGAGAAAGAGGTGGTAGTAATGGTGGGGGTGGTAAAGATGGAAGAGGTGAAGGAAGAGCTGGTAGAATGTAGAGGAATAGAGATGCAAACGTTGAGAAAAAAAAACACTGAAAAAAGATGGTGCTGATGCTGGTACTACCACTAGTACTGGTACTAGTACTGGTACTGGTAGAAGGTCGAATGGCGAGGATACACGAGCGAGAAGATTTAACGGAGAGGAGAGGACAAAAATGGAGAAAAGAAGAACGTGTCGTTGATAGATAGGAGGAATGAAACGAAAGGTGGGGTTTGGGAATGAGTGTAAACGGCGAAAGTGGGACGTTCGCGTGCCATCTACCCCCGCTAACACCTCAAGCAACCCCCTTTACCCAACCGACTCATCCATTCTCTTTTTCTATCCATCAGATTTACGCGCACCGAAATCTTTTTCTTCTTCTTCTTCTTCTTCTTCTTTTTCTTTTTCTTTTTCTTTTTCTTGTTCTTTTTCTTCATCATTTTTTCCTTCTTTTTTTTTCGTAAAATTTCATTTATTAATACGTTCGGATTGTTAGTCGTAAAAAGGAATTAAATTGAAACTGGGTAGTATTCGTTATTCGTGTTTCGTCCGATTATCGATCTAAGGATTTATCTCGATCGTTTGCAACACCCGTTATATCGTAATAATCAATTTAAGGCGAATTTGTGCTGCCTTAAAGCAAAATTATTTTGCGTCGTTTTTGTTTGTTTGTTTGTTTGTTTGTTTGCAGTGTTTATGCATTACGATAATTTTTTTCTTTCTCTTTCGTCCGTCCTTTCTTTCTTTCTTTCATTAATTTTTCTTTTATCATTTTCTTGTTTTAATTGCATTGTTTTAATTGCAACGTAAACTATCAAATTTCACTAACGAAATTTATTTAATAATAATATATATATATATTGCGAGATGTTGTTATAATTTTCTCTCTC
Organism: Vespula vulgaris; assembly: GCF_905475345.1. NCBI lineage: Eukaryota > Metazoa > Arthropoda > Insecta > Hymenoptera > Vespidae > Vespula > Vespula vulgaris. The sequence continues at coordinate 2,309,255 of NC_066595.1, read as the reverse complement.
TCTCTCTCTCTGTTTTCTTCGCACAAAAATTAGTTATTTGCGAGTCAAACAATTGGTTGACAAACAGTGGTTATAATTACTCAAGAAACTCATTTTAAGTTCGCTAAGATACTATGTCTCTTCGTGAAGGCTTTTAAACGAAGTATAATTTGCAAGACTGATTCTTATGCGTTTCTATCTGTATTTGTGTATATATATCTTTATATATATGCAAGTACGCGTACTAGAGAGAATAGCTTACGGCATTTTTCACAACGTTTAACGACACTAAAAAAGAAAGAGAACAATGACACGATCAAACATTACGCAGGCCCTTCAAGCACGACTTTGTCATCCTCTGCGTTAGAATGACATTATAAAAGACATGTTACATGTGTAACTTGTCTTTTACATCCACCCGTCACTCGATAGGAAAATTCATCGAAAATTTTCTCTTTTAAAACGAACGTTCTTCGATATTTTTAAAGCGAAATTAAAGAGAAAAAAAGAAGAAAGAAATAATTAATTTACCATCTTACGACGTAAGACATCTTACTTTATTTACGAAAAGTACAAATTAAAATAAGCAAAAAAGAATAAATTCGTTCTGAAGATCGAACTCTTTAAAACGAAATGTAAAAAATGTGACGAGGGTATGACAAACGTCGAAATATTCTAATTAACACAGATACATTTTTTTATTTGCTGTAATACTAAAAATAGTATTACATTACATTAACGAAATTTACGAAGAAATCAAACGAAAAAATAAATATTATACAACGAAATATTTATCGTAAAATATTTATTATTTTGAGAAAGACGATACCGATTGTGCATTATGAATTATAATAAATTTTAAAACCTGTAATAATAATGGATATTGTATTTAAAACAAAACGAAAAAAAAAGAAAGAAAGAGAGAAAGAGAGAAAGAAAAAAGAAAAAAAAAAAAAGAAAAAAGAAAGAAAGAAAGAAAGAAAGAAAGATTTCATTCCCCTTTAGGTATTGGGTGAGAACATAATCGATACGTTCTTTTGTATCGTCAGCAAGCGTTACTATTTCTGAACTAGGCGAGAACATGTAACGACGCTATTAATGCTCGATATCTAGCACTCGCTAGTTTATTGACGGTTCGAATCTGGACGAACTTGCGCGCGATAGTTGTGTATATATATATATACATGTATATATACATGTATATAGGTATCTATTTATATTTATATTTATACATTTTAATTTCTTAAATTCGGTCGAAGATATCTGATTTTTCTTTTTTTTTTTCTTTTTTTTTCTTTTTTTTTTCTTTTTTTTTCTTTTCTTTTTTTTTTTTTTTTATTTCGTCAAAGTCATTAAATTAAATGAAAGTGCGTGTAGGAGAGATTATTTATTTATTTATTTATTTATTTATTTATTTTTTATCATCATATACGTAGGCGATTAATTAATTACCTATGTATTTATATAATTAAAAGGTGATTTATACGTATATGTGTGTATATATATATATATATATATATATATATATATATATAAAATGTATGTGAATTTTATATAACGAGCCCTAATGAATAGAATATAAATATAAATATATACATACATACATACATACATACATATATATATATATATATATATATATATATATATATTCTATTCATTAAGATTCATTAAAATGTAATAACACGACGATAAATGTAGAATTTTTTGTTGAATTAAACATTCATTAAAATGCACATTGACATATAACATCGACGACTTAACGTTTCAACTATACATTCAAATATCATAACACGCATAACAATGATATTATCATTTTATATTATAAATAATAAAAATATTATTCCATTGTTATATAATAATTCATATTATATAATTCATATTTATATTATATAATAATTCGTATTATATAATTTCAACTTTATGTGTACGTGTCCGTATATTTTCAGATGTGGATGTATTCGTTAGGGAGAGCATTGCTGGACACGACACCGAGAGTAGCTGCTTTAACTGGTACAGTCTCGGTTTCACCCTCGTCAGCCCTTCAGTCGGTCCTAGCAGCTATGACAGAACCTGATCCTCGTCGACGTGCCTCTCTGATGAATCTTCTCGACGTAAGTCTCATGAAAATGGCGCCTATTTACTCATCTCCCTCCCTTTCCCTTCCTATTTCCTTTCCACCCTCTCATACATCTCTTTTGTCTCTTTCTCTCTATCTCTCTTTCTCTTTCTCTCTCTCTCTCTCTATCTCTTTCTTTCTTTCTTTCTTTCTCATCGAGTTTTCACGTATATATACGTACGTATGTACATGTATGCGTATATAGTCATAGATACATACATACATACATATATACATACATTGAAATTTACGCGCGGAACGTTTCCATTTATTTTATTCGCTCAGACCTTTTCTGTCGTAATTTATGCGTACGTTACTGAGCCCAACGAGAACGGAGGAATGCTAATCCGTGAAAAAAGAAAAGAGAAAAGGGAATGTAAAAGGAAAAATATATATATATATATATATATATGTTTTCCTCCGTGAGATAATTTCTTTCGTTCCTGACGTGTCCTTCGAGAGATGCTTTTCTCGATGTCAAACGTCAATGCGAAGTGTGATATTTTTTTCAACCGAGGGAAAAGAATTAAAAAAAAAAAAACGAAAAGTAAAAAATAAGAGAGAGAAATAGGACAAAAAAAAGTTTGGACGGAGCTTACGTTTGTACTTATCAAAAAGTAACTTTACAAAAAAAATTATCAGAGATTTTATATATATGTATGCACACACATACACGCACGATATGTTCGGTTTAAATATATCATTTTCATAGATAGAGCGTAATAGATATTAAAATAAAAAAAAAAATGTTTCAAAGGAATATTGTGTGGTTAATGTTTTGAAGACAATAATTTAAGATACCGTTTTCGATGTCAATAAATTTAACAAAAATATCTGATATAAAATGATATATAATACAAACAGAATTGTATATATATATGTGTGTGTGTCTGTGTGTGTGTATGTATATATATATATAAAAGATATAGTACGCGTGCAGGTCGTGTTTGTGTTAAAAAGAAACAAGAATGATATCGGAGCGCCTTTTTTCCGATAAAAAAAAAAGAATGGCCAAAGAAGTAACGTATTGACCGATAGAAATAATTTAGGCGATATCACTCGACGACTATAGTGCATTCTCATCTTTCAAATCCTCTGAATCCGCTGTTTTCGAAGCATAAATCCTTCGACGCCGATATGGATTTTACGAGATACCCACTCGTCCTTATCTTCTTCCGTTTTCTTTCTATAGGTATGACAAAAAATGTAATAATTTATTGCAACGTTTTTACATACATACCCATACACCCACATATATATATATATTAATATATTATAACATTAATAAATATATAATTATATAATTGTATAATAAATATATATTATATATGTATATATAGTACAATAATATTTTAATATATGATATATATTATTTATTGAATGATTTATTAAGTATTATTTATGAAATTATTTTATTAAAAATAAATAATATATTGATATATTATTTATTTTTAATTGAAATATATATATATATATTTGTGTGTGTTGTTAAAATGATCGATTAAAAAATAATGTATTTACTTATTTATTTACTTGTTTATTTATTTACTTACTTATTTATTTAGATATATAGAAAATATTCTAATTAAAGTAATGTAATTTATAATACAAACGCTTATGCATTAATTTTTCATTTACATCGTAATCTATTTACGAATCAAACGATTCAATGATATTATACCATTTCTCTATGTAATATTATTTTTATTTATATCAAGTTCGATACTCGAGTCATTAACAAATTAAATTTAACGATCTGATCGAAATTAATACGTGTCTACGAATGAAATGATTCAATGATACACTTTGTATAGCACGTCTAAGGAATAGTTAGAGTTCATCAACTAACTTCTTTGTAAACACACTCTAAATCATTTACGTATCCTCTCGTATAGATCCTATGAATCCTTGATGAACCTCTTCGTAGATACTTCCTGAAACATTGACTAACTATTGCATAGATCATACTCGTAAATTATTGACTTGTTTTATTCATAGATACATGAATTAATGTTTCGTTAACTAACTCCGAAAAACAAATCATTTTTTCCCTTCTCTTTCGACACTTACAATCTCGAATAATTTTACATTCACGATTACGTATTACAATTACAATTTCATTTTCAACATTTTCACGAAAGTTTTTTTAACTTCACTCACGCATTACGACAAGTTGAATTTATAATGATTTAACTCGTTTATAAAGTCGTTTCAATTCCCTCACGTTTCGTATATCAGTTATTTTCATCTTACATTTTATGTTATTTTAAATCCTCGTATGTGTCATTTGAAATCTTCTATTTTATTTTTGCCAGTAAAAATTAATCTCATTATAAAATAATCTTATTATAATACATTATTATTTGTCTTTTAATTTGAAACACGTAGGAATAAATCGGGAATAATAAAATGGTACATCGAATCAAAATATTTCTCTAATTCGTTGAATTATATTCGTTTCTAGTGATTATTAATGACGTTTAATATTTCTATATATGCGTGACGACATAATTAAAAAGTTTCAATTAATTATCGCTTAAAATATTTAATGAATAAATAACTAAATAAATAACTAAATAAATAAATAAATAAATAAATACAAGATAGGAGAACGATCTATAAATGTTCGTTTATCGAAAAGCTTTACGATCTAACCATAAACAATAAAAAAAAAAAAAGAACAAATAAAAGATAATGAATTAATGACGAATAGAAAATAAGTTCTACATTAGATATGAGAGAATCACCATGACGATAATTAACAGGCCCCGAAGAAGACGTCAGGAGCGAGAGAGGGTACTCGTGATGAACTTAACGCGATCGCATAGAGCCCTTGAACTCTCACTGTGACGGACATGGAAGCCTGCTTTAATTGAATTATCTATCCGATGTGTGTATATATGTATGTATGTATGTATGTATGTATGTATGTAGGTATGCGTATATATGAGAGAGAAAGAGAGAGAGAGAGAAAGAGAGGAAGGTTTCCATGGTCATAGCACAGAGTCGAAGCATTTGCATGTGACGCTTTAAGTTGGTCGAGTAGTTCGTTATGAATTTTTTATGGAAGGAAAAGTAAGAAAAAAGGAAAAAAAAGTTATTATAATAATAGTAATAATGATAATAATAATAGTAATAATAATAATAATATTATTACTATTATTATTATTATTAATAAGGATAGATAGATAATAATAATAATGGATAGATAGATAGAAAAACGTGTTCGTTTTTTAAACGATTTCGACACGCGTTGTGTCCTTGATTGGTCTGATAAAAATAAAAGAGCGACACTTTTTAATGACTTCCTACTAATTTTTCGCACGCAAAATTTCTTATCGAAGATGAAACAAAAAGTAAAAAGAAAGAAAGAGATAATCGAGAGATCTTACGACGTGTCTTCGTTATTTCCAAATTTTATCTAAGAAAAAGAAAACATTAATAAATAAATAAATAAATAAATAAATAAATAAATAAATAAATATATAAAAGAAAATTTTTATTGAAGGATAAATAATAAACAGAGAGACAGAGAGACAGAGAAAGAGAGAGAGAGAGATAAAGAAATAATCAAAAGCTCTTTAAATTTTTGTCCATGATTTAGGGATTAATACGAAAAGATTAATTTTGGCAGACGCCTATGTCCTTCGACTGTAGTCCGATAAAGAAACACCTTGGTAAATGCAGTACCGCGAACCGTGTGATTTATCGTCGTTATTGATTATTTCACGTCGAAACAATACGCTGCGTCTGGTTCGCCTAGGCAGTCAGAGCCGGCGAATGAATGAATATTCAACGGGTAAGGTTTTGTAAATAATCGCAGCTGACGCAGCTTGTTCAGATGAATGCACTGACAATTGCCTGTATCTTCTTGTCAGTTGAATTCCTCCTCTAGGGTATAGAAAGAGAGAAAGAGAGAGAAAGAAAAACAAACAGAGAGAGAGAGAGAGAGAGAGATCATTTTCACGTGCGTGTCAAATCAATATGACGTGTGATGATCTGATGAACAGAAACAAGTACATCGTTTAAGTTCTCGATTAACAATTTTATTGAAGAACAAATATACATATGATGTGTGTGTATGTATGTATGATGTATATCTATGCACGTAAGTATCATATGTATTTATGGTTGGATGTATGAACGTTACATACGTGTATACGTAATAATAATCTAGATTCGTTTTGCTTGGAAAATTACGTCAATATTAGATAAGAGGATATGCGTGATACCGAGATATTTGCTACGAGCGTAGGAACGTGCGAAGGTGGATATATTCAATCGAATGCATAAATTAAAGTAAACTATTTGATAACTTGTTATGATAGGGATTTGGATCTCTCTTCGTACATTTCGTTACGTGCTTGCAAAGTGATATTTTGCTTTTATTTTATCTTATTTTTTATATCTTTTTTTTTGTTCTGCTTTGCTTTCGTTCGTTCGTTCGTTCGTCTCTTTTCTTTCTTTCTTTCTTTCTTTCTTTTTTTTTTTTTATCTCTTTCGCGAGACACACTCCATCGATTACACGAGCTCGATGAGAATTCTGTTCGGAGTTAGTATTTCAGAAAGTAATATATCGTTTATACGAGAGTTATAGATTTTTTTTGTCTTTTTTTTGTCTTTTTTTTTTATTGCATTTTATATATAAACTTTTACGAAATAAACTTTTGGTACGTTCGCGATAAAGAAAGTATATCTAGACTTATGATAAAGTTAAAGGTTCTTTATATGGACAGAAAAGAAAAAGAAGATTTTTAAGAAAATCGTATCCGTGAAATAATTTCTGTCATTCGCAGGTGGTATTAATCGTTAGTTTTTGTCTTGGATACGAACGCGGCGTTGTCTCGAAAGTTCGTCATTCGCAGGTTTGGAGAATACAAAGGAGTGATAATGGCCAACAGGGTCGGGTCACTTCTATGTTGGATCATAGTCTATAGAACTCATGGAGCTATTGTTCCCCTCGAACTAATAGTTTGTCTACGTTTGAAAGTGCTAGTTTCAAAATCCAAGACCGATTGGATTATTCCGTGTAATAAACGATATTTATCACGAAACTTATCTTATGTTATTGATCGTTTCAGAATTAATTCGTTTTGCGGAATAAATCTCTGTGGAGAGATAATTAATTGATTTAAAGAAAAAAAAAAAAAAAAGAAAGAAAGAAAGAAAAAAAAAGAAAGGAAAAGGAAACATCGTTCGATTCGATCGAAGAAATTGTTACTTCGTACATTCTTTTACATCGACAATTGTTATCTCAAGTTTCTTTGTAACATTTATGTTTAAGGTGATATCGGAGTATTGCCGTACCCGTCTGCAATCGAAACCCTTCACTCACATTGTCATGGACATGTATAGAGAAGTAGTGAGATCGGCACAGTACGCTGCAAGAAAACGTGCGGCTTATAATCGTTTGAACGGTTTGCCTACTTTGAATAATCCGATCGAACGATCTCATCAAAATTATCAGATCCAGCAGCAACACGATCAACATCGTCAACAACAGCAGCAGCAGCAGCAACAACAGCAACAGCAGCAGCAACAGATTCATCAACACGGTCAAGATGAGAATAGAACGGAAAACGTGCAAGTCGAGGAACAAAATTTAAAACAATTACGACGTTCGAACGAACAGTATCATCATCAGCAACAACAACAACAACAACAACAACAAAGCAGGCAACAGGAATCTATAAATCCTCCGAGCCAAGTCAATCAGCTTTTCCCAAAGACCCAACAAGATCAACATTATCATCATAATCATAATCCTAATCCTAATCATAATCATCATAACCATCATCATCAAAAGGGTGCTCTATTTAAAGCGCAGTCGCGAAATTCGCGTTCTCATCCGAATCTAACCAGTCTATGTAGCCAACAACAACAACAACAGCAGCAGCAGCAATACCAACAACAGCATCAAGAACATCAGCATCAACAGAAGCATCAGAGACGAACGGAAATGACTTTGAGTAATTGCAGAGCGCAATTTCAATCTCAGTTGGATATTCAAACGAGTGGTAGACCTTCCGTGACTGTACCAAGCCACAGTCATCATCACTTACATTATCAACATCAACAACAACAACAACAACATCACCAACAGCAACAACAACAACAACAGCATCATCAACAACAGCACAATCACAATCACAATCCCAATCCCAATCACATGCGGGCTTACTCTCAACCTGTTTCTACTCGGCTTCAACAGACAAAGAGCAGTGGCAATCTACCCATCATCTTCTCCGAGTACGCTCCCACGGGAAACCTTTACAACGATCCAATATATGCGTTGCCTGTTAAACCATTCCTTAGCTCGCAGGATGTCCGTGTGAACGGTTTCTCTGCAAAGACGCCTGCACCAGTTCGGAGAAAGGACAACGTTTACACGTCTAACGCGACTACTAACAGGTATTTCATTTCATCTCTCTCTCTCTCTCTCTCTCTCACTCTCTCACTCTCTCACTCTCTTGCTCTCTTGCTCTCTTGCTCTCTCTTTCTCTCACTGTCTGTCTTTCTATCTCTCTATCTTTCTGTATGTTTCTGTGTTTTTGAACGAACGAACATGATAAAAAATGTTGACAAATAAAAATAAACATTTTCATTCTTCATACACTTTCAGTAACAATCTCAATGGTGCAAGACCATCGACTGGCGGCTGGGACTCTCAAGCTGACGATATTTATGAAAGGAACAAACCCAACTTGGAAAGACAAAATTCGAATCCTCAATTATCCAATAGAGATCAACAGCAACAGTTACAGCTACAGTTACACTTACAACAACAACAACAATCTTCAGAATTTAAAAGACTTTCTCAACCGAATATCGTGACGAATGATCATCGAATCCCAATAAACGAGGAACAGATGGTCCAACAACAAAATCCATTGTCTTCCATAAGAACAAGGGGTGCTCAAGGACCACCAAAACCACCACGTATTATTACAACGTTGAGAAAGACACCGTTAGCAGATATGGAAAGTAATCAGACGGAACCACCTGCCAAACCGCCAAGGTACGAATATATTTTCAAACATCGATCGAACATTTGTTAATAAATTCAAAAAAAAAAAAAAAAGAAGAATTCAAGAAAATTGAAGAAAATATGTACTTTCCAAAGTCGAATCATCAGACTGTTTTTAACATTTGACAATGTTTCGATCGATGGTTTGACAATTTAATTATTTAATTTGGTGTTTATTAATTTCTTTATGTATTTATTCGATTTAAGGTTTTTTTAAATATTGGTTTAATCGATCAATCGGATACGTGTTAAAATATCGAAGAAGGAAAGGATTATGAACGGAAATATTTACAAAATTTTAATGTTGTTAAATGTTAAACAATAATCCAATCAATGATTTACCAATTGATTTGTTTAATCAATTTTACGATTGATCGAACACGTGTTAATAAATGAAAAAAAAGAAAAAAAGAAAAAGAAAAAGGATTATGACCGAAAATATTAGCGGAACTGAAAGCATTGATTGGACTCTTGTTAATATTTAACAATATTCCAATCAATGATTTACCAATTGATTTGTTTAATCAATTTAACGATTGATCGAACACGTGTGAATAAATCAAAAAGAAAAAAGAAAAAAGAGTATTATAGTCAAAAATATTAATAAAACTTGAACCATTGATTGGACTCTTGTTAACATTTAACAATATCGCGATCAATGATTTACCAATAGATTTATTTAATCAATTTAACGATTGATCGAACACGTGTCAACAAATCAAAAAAGAAAAAAAGGAATATTATGGTCAGAAAGAATAATTGGTCAAACTTAAAACCACTGATTGGACATTTATTGTTTAACATTTATTTATCTCGTTAAAAAATTGTCAGAAAAATAAACATTATAAATTATTGTCGATAAGTTAACATAGAGATCAACGTTGAAAATTTCAGACGATTTCCTTGGAATTTCATCAATCGTGTTATACTTAGAGAAAGAGAGAGAGAGAGAGAGAGAGAGAAAGATAGAGAGAGTGAAAGAGTGAAAGAGAAAGATAGTAAAGAGAACATAGAGTAGGGGTAAAGCATTAAATTAGGAAGGAGAGAGAAAGAGGGTCTCGAAGCGTTCTCAGATATTCTCGCACCCTTTATGCGGCCATTATTAAGTTTGGCCCAAGTCATACATCCGTGTTAATAAACGCTTTCAAGCGATCTAGGTCGGCTCTCTGAAGTTACCACCTTTAAAGAGAGAAAGAGAGAGAGAGAGAGAGAGGGAGAGATGGGATCAAGCTTACTAGTACGAACGAATCGAATCAAACGTCTCTGCGAATCCGAACTTCCTTAAAATCGAGTTTGTTACTTGGAATATTCGATAATTAATAATTGCTAATTGATAATGAACTGTCGACAAGCTTTTTTTAATCGATTCGATCTTTTATTAAACGTCAAATGTTATTTCTTATTTATTTATTTTTTTTTTTAAGTTTGAAAAGGATCAAGCTGAAACAATACTACGGATCAATTGGAAGTGTTAAAAATGTTGTCATATTTAGAGTTTAATTAACGCGTATAGATGTAAGATACGCGTCAGAGTTATTCACGTTCGTGTATTAAAAATAAAAAGCTGTATATTTCCACAGTTGCACGATATATAGTATATATGTACGTGCATAAATATAGTAGACATATTTGCGCTTCGTAGAGATGGTAGTATTTAACGAATGGTTTCCACCTTTAAAGTCTTTATCATTTTTACTGTCATCTAAGAGAGAACGATGAGAAGACGAAGAAGAAAAATAGTCGACTTAAAGAAAAAGATGAAGAGATGAAGATAAAGTAAGAAAATATAAATTGAAAAAAGATGAAGATAAAGAAAGAAAAAAAGAAAAAAGCCGTAATGTTCGGTTTCTTTCTTTCGTTACTAGCTACGTCACGTTAGATATCTATTAGATCTATTAGTATTATTAGTGGAACAAGGTAGAATATATAAAATGAAGTATATTGAGAGCGATAATTCTATTATCCGTGAGGTTAATGTAATTATACATACATATGTGCAGAAATATAGTGAGAAATGGTCCGAGAGCTCGACGTGGTAAAGCAGTTCAAAGAGCACCGTCGCGACTCTACAGGACCATAGGCGGCCCAATGAGGTCATTTAATAAGGCACAATGCATCGGACCTGAATTTGTTGTTCGTGCGAATCAACCACCAAAGACATTATCCGTCGGTCAAGTTAAGGTAAGATTACAATATTCAATTAATAAACATTACATTTTTAGATATAATTTTAAATAATAATCGTCATAAATTGATCAAAATCATCATAAATAATGACCGATCAAATTCGAGAATATTTTGTCTATGTGTTATATCGATCGATCGATGATAATTCATTACAATTATTTTTATGGAAAAAAAAAGATTGAAAAAGAATATGCCATGAATGTATACGAATATGAAGAAAAAAAAAGATATTCCGGTACCGGGAATCGAACCCGAGCCTCCTGGGTGAGAGCCAGGTATCCTAGCCACTAGACCATACCGGACTCTTGATAAACTCTGTTGGCGTAATACATTCGTACAACTAGCTATATTAAATATATTAAATTTGTTTTTTATAATAGTATTTTTTACAAACGAAAATAATTTTATTAATATTGAAACGTGATCGTAAACACAATTATTATAAATCAAACTGTAAGTTAAACAAAAAGAAAAAAATGTGTTTTATCTTACGAAAGCATTATTGAATATCGTATTTGTGAACGATATTCTTTTTTTTTTTGGTATATTTATAACCTTTACGTTTAATATAAATACGAGTAGAATTACGAAGTGTTAACAGAAAAAAATGGAAGAAAAAAAGATATTCCGGTACCGGGAATCGAACCCGAGCCTCCTGGGTGAAAGCCAGGTATCCTAGCCACTAGACCATACCGGATTGATGGTATGCCGTGAAGTTAAAGTGCATTCGAGTAGGAAAATACCAAGCATTTTGAAGAAAAAAAAAAAAAAAAAGATACATTCCGGTACCGGGAATCGAACCCGAGCCTCCTGGGTGAAAGCCAGGTATCCTAGCCACTAGACCATACCGGATTTGATGTTACGGCTTTAATTTACAACGTATTTGTACCTAGGATATAAAATTTTTTTTTTTTTTAAAGAAAAAAATATACAATACTATATAAATATATATATATATTTGTATATATATATGTGTGTGTGTATATCTATGAATAATATAGTTATACCATTCTTATCGATTTATCGATCATTTATAAATTGTTCTAGTCTTACTTTTATATATAAAAAAATATATATGTATATAGAGAAAAAAAAAGAAATAATTATTTTTTATGTTACAGGGCGGTGGTAACTTAAATCGTATAGTTGTAATAATGTTGACCGGTCAACGTATGGAAGTAACTTGCGATCCACAAAAGATAACGGCAGGAGACTTGTTTCAGGTTAGTTTATAATTTCTAAAAAAATTTTATTTTATTTGTTTATAGATAAGTAATTTGCATTATATTTTAGTAATTGTTATCCTTGAAATATTTAAGATCTACTTGTCTAACAATGCAATGGAATATAATAATTTTTTATTTTGTTTATTTCTTTATTATTATTATTATTATTATTATTATTATTATTATTATTATTATTAAATTTTTATTCTTTATTATCTTTGTTATTAAAATCATGCACACACATACACAAATACACGTATATGATCTGTTCTTACAATTCATATAATAATAATAATTATTATCATTATTATTATTATTATTATTATTATATAGAAATAAACAGAAAATAAAAAAATAAATGAAAGAAATAAAAATATAAAAAAAATATATAGGTCAGAAATTTATATAATATATAAATTTATTTGGATTGAAAGACTCTTAAATTAGCTCGATTTAACGATAAGTTTGTTCGCGGAACAACACAAATGTATGAATGCAGTCGGTTATCGCTAGATGAACAATAATCGAAACTTCAATGAATGGAAGCTCGGAGAACCATTTGAGAGCGGACTCGCCACGAAGAGTGGCTCGTACTGATAAGACATTCAATTTGCTGGTCGATCGTGTGTATATCCACGTGTGAAATAGTTTCGGATGGGGGAGACCTTGCATTCGATTGTAATACACGTGTCCTTCTCGTATTCGACACTTTGTATCGGGTATCATAAGATGTAGATTGTACGAGTCCCTCACCCTCATCCTCCAAGTCTGTCCCTCTTCACAGAGAGACCACAAATTTCATACCATAAACTCGCATAAGAACTTCTGGCAACTTGCCAAATGGTGATTTGGTTACGTATTTACGTACACGACAAATCCAGGAGTAATATTCTCTCTCTCTCTCTCTCACTCTGTCTCTCTTTGACTCTGTAGAATTACGAAAAGTAATAATTTATTTGGCTTGTGTCTCATTTAACGACTCGTAAATAATACGAATAAAAGATAAATAAATAAATAAGTGGATAAAGAGAGGAATGAAAATTAACAAAAAAAAAAGAAAAGAAAAGAAACAATAATTAAGAGAAAAGAATAATAATGATAATAATTTTTGTCGCAACAGGCAATAGTCCAAGCGGAAAATCTCGAGGAGAATTTCACGTTAGGATTGGCCGTGTTATTGGCCGGTGACTTTGCCATTTTGCCGCCCGAAACAAAATTGAACAAGGTTGCTCCGCCGGGTTGGTTAAACGGTGGCAAAAATAGTAAGGGTTCCTTGGGCCTTCCAACCAGTTTCATGCTGTATCTAAGACTACGCTTTTTCCTACCTTCCCTTCGTGGTATCAGGTAAGTTGTTCATTTCTAAAAAAAAGAAAAAGAAATATTAATAATAATAAAAAAATAAATAAACAAACAAACAGAATTTACGAATCACTCAATCAATGAAATACGTGTATCGTCAAAAACGTACGACAAGATTTACATTTCATTCTTTTCCCCGACAGAAATTGGATATCGAAACACTTGCTCTATCTGCAAATAAGACGGTGCATACTCGAGCAACAACTGGTATGTTCCTATTCCGAGTTAATCTATCTAACAGGTCTGGCACTTCAAGTCGAGTTTGGAAATTACAACGCCAACGTAAGCGATAGATTTATCCCTAATTGTCTTCCACCTAACATTCTCAACCAATATCGTTCGAATTTCTTCGTCCATATAGACGTTTGTTCTCATTAAAAAAAAAAAGAAAAGAAGAAGAAGAAGAAAAGGAAGAAAAATTGAACAAATTAATACTATTATTTTCTATAATGATTATTACAGGAACACGGTTGTGGTGATTATTTTTTATTGGAGCATTACGTACCAGAATCATTGATATTAAACATGGATCAGCATCAATCTAATGTGAATGCCGAAGCTTTGCGTTTACAACTACAGCAGGCTCATAGGGATCGACGTGGTTTAGACTCGAACAAGGCCGAGGAAATGTTCATAACACATTCCCAATCCTTACAGGATTATGGATCGCATTATTACATAGCCAGTGTCGATTCGAAGGAACTCGAAAAGGTTATGGCACAAGAGAAAAAACATAAAATCAACGAGGACAAACGTCGGAGTTGCGAGGGTGCACGGAATGAAAATATTTATGGACAGGAAATGATTGCTACTAGTACTACTACTGCTACTGCTACTGCTATTACTACTACTAATACTACTACTTATGGTAGAATGGATAATCTACCTGGTCCTAACTCTTCTGATAATATTCCTAAAACGCGTTATAATAACGACGAACGTAATCTTGACATTGGCGTTAACAATACAAGGACGAATAAAAATTTCAACGTTAACCCATCCGAACAAATCTCTTCGAAACAAACTATCTGCGGACTTTCAAGAAAAGATACTTGCATAAATAATAATAATAATAATAATAATAATAACAATAATAATAATAATAACAATAATAATAATAATAAAAATAATATTAATAATAATAACAACAATAATATTAATAACAGCAAGAATAAGTCATCGAAGACGAAGAAAAGCGATAGTAACGTTTGGTTGGCCATTCATGCTCAAGTACGTATATATTATACCAGCCATATTTTCAAAAATAGAAATATATATATATGTAAATATGTATATATCGTTTTTTAGGGTTTAAAACTTTTCGAAAGAGGTGGTGAGCCTAGAGAAAGAATGGAATTGGCTCAATTTCAATGGAGAGACATTCAAACGTTGAGCTACAATAAGAATTGTTTAGTCGTTTACACGAAATTAAACGGTAAACGATGCAAATTCAAGCTACGCATGGATCACAGAAAGTGAGCCTTTTACAAATTTTGTGTTCTTTTTTTCTTTTCTTCCTATTCTTTTTTTAACTAGGATCCTTTAATTCGTTCGTTTTCAGAAGTTACTTCGCTTTCAAACTGACCTCGTTGCATCATCAGTTCTTCCTGAAATTACGTTCAGAGCTTACGTCGCTTCAGGGACTTGCAAAAGGTTGAGATTCCAATAAGAAATTATATTGGCAAAGTTTTTCTTTTTTCTTTTTTCTTTTTTTTTTCATTCGTTAATTCAATTCAATTCCATTCTATCTTTTTTTTTCTCTCCGTAGATTTTGGAATCCCTATGACCGTCGAGACATCATCTGGTTCACCCGCGAAAATGAAAAACACCGATGGAAAAACAAAAATAACGATTGCCGCAAACACAGTGAAATTACATCCAAAATTGAGTTATCCGATGCAACTGGAGGAATACCAAAACAAAGAGAATGAAAATCCTCAAAAAGATACGAATGCAATAGCTCAGAATCAAGATAATCATGCGTTTTATTCCTCGGAGGAAGATGCTCTGTATGCTCAAGTAAATGTTAGATTAGAGCCCGAAGGTGAGTCGCGTGATACAGAGGACGAGTCCGAAGGAGATCTGATAAATCCGAACGAACCGATTATCACGTTGGATATCAAGGAAAGGGATAGAGGTACGATTTATGCCTGTTCGAGGATCAAAAGTGATACAGAGTGTGTTTATTCTTTGCCAAAAATGATGTCAACCAACGACATTGATCATTTAAACGAAAAGTCTGATAATCCTGAGGAACTTTACGCAGCGATCAATAAAGCCGGCCTATCGAGAAAGAAAAACTTTCCTGTTCCCGAAGAGGTATGGGAGGTAGCCGACGTAAAAAAGACAATACACAAAGTAAATAAACAATGTGGAATATTTTTCATTTGAAAAAAATATATATATTTTTTTCTTTCTTAAAAAGAAGGCACATTGATCTCGTTCATTTTCTCTAAACAGATGAAAACGTCGAGTTTGCCGAATTATGGGACACCAAGACAAAGTACAGGTTTTCGCACACCGAGCTTACCACGTCGATTGGGTGTAAAAATGGGTACTCGTGCGATCTACAGTAGCCTCGCTCAGAAAGATGCCGTTCTTACCGACGATGCTGAGTCGGTATCTCTAAAGTCGGACACGGAATCGTCGATAAGGTCGTTTTCGGCAAGATCGACGGAGTCACCTTTGCCCGAAGCTTACGTACTCAGTTAGTAAAACAGTGATGAAATTTATAATTAGTAGTGACGGATCCTGTTCGAATTTTTCTTTTTTTTTTTTCTTTTTTTCTTTCTGTCATAGATGCAGACATAAGAACGGACGACGAAACTTTTCACGTAACCGAAGAGGAATCAATATCGGCCTCGTTGATGGCACGTTTGGAAGAATTGTCCTTTGCCGAAGAAAGGATATTACATACGATCAAATTAGAACGAGGACACGGTGGTAGTATAGGTTTACAGGTTACCGAAGGTAACGATGGTGGTGTCTACGTTCAAGCAGTATCGGTCGGTGGTTCTGCTGATATGGCCGGCAACGTTAACAAAGGTAAGACAAACGTTATTAAAAATATATATATCGAATTTCCTAAAATGAATTATTTATTATTTACAGGTGATAGGATCGTGGCAATAAACGGACAAAATTTATTAAATCTTCGATACGAGGACGCTTTGAAGATGTTACAAAGTTCCTCGGAAACGGTCGAACTTGTTCTTTCTCAACCAGATTCACGAAAAAAATTAGATAATCGTGATACCGTTGTCGTAGATAATAACTATCTTCAGTAAGTATTCGCGTAATAATTTCGAATAAATGATCTATTAGTCGTGATCGAGATTCCAATCGATTATCATTTTATTTTGACCGTGCGTTTGAATTTTTTAGCGACATTAGATTCGATGTTTCGTCCGAAGCCGAAACGTCCAGCATGACGAACAAATTGTTGGCACAGAAGACTATGGATGTTGCCTCGGTACAAAACACATCTAGTGCATATAGTAGTGCTGCTTCTAGCGCAATGGGTAACCACAATGCTAACAGTTTGTACCTGACCGATCTCGTCGGTAACAACGCCCTCAAGTCTGCTAGTATGCTACTTAGTATCGAAGACTTTGATGTTAGTAGGACCAGTCGTCAGGTGTTCATATAATTAGGTAAAAAAAGAAAAAAATTTTCTTTTTTTTTTTCTTCATCAATATCCTTTATTATTATTATTATTATGATTATTACTATCGTCACTATTACCATTATTACTATTTATCATTTTTTTTTTAATTAACGTTAATTAAATTATTTTTAATCTACTATTAATTATTATTAATGAATTGTTCACACATGTAATATACAGGCGATTAGATTTGATTAGATTCTCACAGTTCGAAAATAGCTTCCGCTTTTCTTTTATTAAATCTTCTTACCTTGAAGACGCGTCGGAAAATCTCAATCCCGTTAAGAACATTACGTCGTCTTAACGGGGCAATGTCGAGAAGGGAAGAGAGTCCCAGTGCCATCTACGATCGCTAATCGAATTATTTTCATCCCCTTAAACGAAGCCCCATACCCCAAGTCACCCGGACAGTCCATTCCGTTTCGACTTCATCCCTACCCTCGACGTTTACTCATGCAAAGTAGAGAATTATTAAATCAGTATTAGAGCAAATCTAGTATTTCGTGTTTAAACCGTGCACACCCTTGAAAGATAATATCTTGGTGTTAAAAGTAGTTGGTTAAAATATTCGAATAATTTCTCGAACGATACAAAATTCAATTCTATATCTACCTATGTATCTATATCTATCCATCTATCAAAATTCGATTTTCAACAATGTCTCTAATTGTTCTTGCTATATAATCGCTTTTATTTATTTCTTTATTTATTGATTTAGCTTATAGATGTCATTAATAGAAAATTATTTCTTAGACAACAGAAGAAAGAAAGAAAGATAAAAAAAAAATAAATATAAAAATCCATTATCAGTAGGTACGCCCAGGCGTGTGAAACGACCAGCAACGTGAAAAAAGGGAAGAAAAAAAAAAAGAAAAGAAAAGAAGAAAAAAAAATGAATAAAAAAAAAAAAAAGAAAGAAAGAACGAAAGAAAGAGATAAATCATTATTGAACGAGCCCGAGTCAGAGAGTAAGAGGAGGAGAGTGGGAGTGGGGTAAAAAAAAAAAGAAAGAAACGTAGTCCATCATTTCTAAGGAATCACCTTTAGTATCCGCCGGTCGTACGTCGTGGTCGTATCTTTTCTTTCGTATGCGCGCGCGGTATTCTAACTCGATAAAGGGAGCCGAAGAAAACGTAAACGCTCGATGTTTCACAAATGTGAACATATTATACGTCGAATAGAAAGAGAGAAAAAAAAAAGAAAATAAAAAAGAAACTTTATTCGTAATAACTATATATATCACCTAGCTACCATGATAGACCATATTCGCGCAGGTGCGTGAATGAAAAGGGATAGAAAAAAAAAAGAAAAAAAAAAAGAAAGAAAAATGTTTCTTCTGATCGTAGGTGAGAAGACACCGTCACCATCGCCATCAGCATCACCACCACCACCACCTGTACCACCGAGACGAAGAAGAACAAAAAAAGTTATAAACGCGGAAATTACGGGGAAGGAAATCGCAACTACTACGAGGAGGGTCGATCGAAAGCGTCTACCCCCGCCACCACCGCCTTCTCAATTACCAAGAAAAAACAAGGTCAACGAAAACGTTGATAAAAGTCAGATTAAAACAAGGATCATAATTCACGATGAACCGACATCGAAGTTTCAAACTGGGAACGTAGATGATACGAGCAACGATATCTTGTTAAAGTCGGATAATTCGAAGGATAATATTATAAGGGAAGAGATTTATTTATGTAGGAAGAAAACGTACGGAGATGTTCCTAAGATAGAATTTAAACTCGATGAGAATCGTAAGAAGGAGTTGCTGACGTTGCACGAGGAGGAGAAGGTTGTATCGAAAAAAGTGTTTAATAAGAAGGACGACGAAGTCCTTCGACCTAATAAAAGTAATAGTAATAGTAGTAGTAGTAGTGGTAGTGGTAGTAGTAGTAATAGTGACTCGAAGATTGATGAGAGTACTGAGAAAGAGTTGTTGACGGTCTTGGAGCGTCCTAAAAAAAAATTATCGACGTTAGACGATAGAAAAGATGACGACGACGAAGAAAAAAATGAAAAAAAAGAGGAGGAAGAAACGATGATCGTACGTTCTCCGAGATACGATCAGATGGTGAAGAAAAAGGAATACGACAAATATCCATCATTGTTCTTCACGCTCGATGATCTTCACGATGTTATTATAACGAACGATTCGGTGCAATCGGTGTCGTCGATCGTGGACGAAAAAAAATTGAAAAAGGAATCGACGAAGGTTGAAAATGAGATGGAAAGTTTCTTCGTAGGAGAACGAAAGGGGAAAGATTTGAATGATTTTACGAAGGATCCTTCCTTCCTACGGGATAATCGTATCGACGAGGACGATGACGATAACGACGATAACGAGATTTGTTTCCGCGTAACGCCGACGAATTTTCCCTTCGAAAAATGTTTGGACAGATGGAAAACGTCCTTGGAAAATGAAAATGCCGAATTTCACGGTGTCGATCCTGGGAATAATTTTATTTTCGACGATTACATAGATAGGAGTAGCGCCTTGAACGTCAGACGATCGAGAAGATCATCTTTATGTTATGATATAGTTCAAAGCAACGAGATCACCCTCGAACACACAGCTACCAAAGTGAGATTCGTGATAGAGTCATCGAATTCCTCGATGCCATCCAAGGTCGATGGTGGTCTTTGGAATATCGATTCGATCAGGAACGAGGAAGCTGACGAGAAGGAACAGAAGAGGGAAGAGGAGGAGAAGGAGGAGGAGGAGGAGAAGGAGGAACCGCAGCAGCAGCAGCAGCAGACTGTAGAAGATAATTTCGAAAGAAATTTGCCGACTACCGACAACGCCGACATATTCGGTGAAATACCATTTGGATCCTTGATCCTGAATAATGTCGATCGAAAATCTATTGAAATTTCTCCGCAGATCGATAATAATACCGTTGATATTAAAGAACATTTCAATGAAGAGAAGAAAACGATTGAGGAAGATAGATTCAATAATATTTCTTCCAGTGATTTATCCTTAATACTCGAAGATACTTTGACGAAGGAACAGGTGGTACCTGAACTTAAGATCGAACGTAACTTGTCGGAGGGATTATCGAGGGAGGAAGAAGTTTCTAACAAGGACAACGACAGTAACAAAAACAACAACAAGTATAAAGAGAACGAAGACGATGACAACGTCAATTACGGAATTAAAGAGACTAATAAAAATATTTTCTTCCTCGACGAGAAATCCGCAGATGAATCTCATTGTAATTCTCAAAAACGAATAGATACGAACGAACGTAGAAAAATCTTCGTAACCCAATCGGTTCGTAGTTTTATGAACGACAGTCCGATAGATTGGGAGGATGAGGAATCCGATGAAGTGTCCGATAATAACGATGAATTATTATTATACAAAAATCAATACGAAAGGAAGATCAACGACGAGCCATCGAAAGTCGTTACGGATTCAACAAGAACTCAAATTCTGGATGAATTAAAAACGAATACGATTCCAAGCTTGTCTGATCTTTCGAAAGATCCCGTTAAAAAGATCGATGACGATGAGACAATAATAATCGATAAAAAAGATATACCCGGTATACCGTCGGTTGACGTAAGACGCAATACATTTTTAGAAACCATGTTGTCGGAGAATAATAGAGATGAAGAAAATTGGAATAGTACGAGCAGATATTGCGAGATCGTAGGGATCCATCCGAAAAACGATCGATTGATCGAAGTCGATGAGACGAGTGAAAAAAATAATAGGGATAATGCAACGTGTAGGAGAAAGACAAAAGGATGCCGTAATTCGTTCGATGATAAAAACATAAAAGACGTCAAAAGCGACGTTCTAAGTGAGTTGCTCGTTAACTTTCCTACGATCAAATTGAGAAGCTCGACGACGACGATGAAGAATAATAATAATAATAATTATTATTATAATTATAATGAAGTCGAAGATTTGGTTAATTTTAAGAACGTTGAGTCCTTCGTTACGGATGAGACGAATGAAGTAAAAAAAAATCTTGTTGACGAGGAAGACGACAAAAACGATAATGATAAAAACGGTAGGAAGATTATCACTACGAACCAGATGGCGGTACGAAGAATCCAAGCGGAAATAATGGAGAGTCGACAGCTGGACAACGATATGATGAAAATGTCCAAGTGTCATGTAAGGGAAAAGTGTGTCATCGAGACATCAGACTCGAAGAGCAATCACAAAGGTTCGAAGGACGAAGGTACGAGGGTGATTAAGGATATCGAAGATTTACCTAAAAACGATGATGGATTAACTGATGATGAAAGGAGGAAGGATAATAATACGATCGATCGTTTAGAAATAATATGTAGTAATAATGTTGACGAATCGATAGGATATAAGAGGAGGAAGAATAATAGCATTGATAACTGTGCCATAGTTAGAGAAAAAATTCCAGTTTTAATAACCCATCGTAATAATAATGACGATAATGATGATGATGATATTGATGATGATAATGATGATGATGACGATGATGATGATAATGATGATAACGATGATGATGATGATGACAATAACAGGGCCATAAAGACACCCGTAGTTTTAAGTAACGACCAATCGTCAGGGCAAGATACTCTAACGATAATCCCCGGTAGCGTTAGAAATTTCGTTAAGTATTACGAGATCCGTCGGGAAACGACGGCCATCGAATATTCTAAAATTAACGATAGGATGACATTAGTTAGATCTAATGACGAAAGTTCGACGGTATCGAACAGGATAAAAAATTTTGAATGCGAGGAACGATCGATGCCTATGAAAAGATACGACGATAACGTCGACTTGAAAGAGAGTAAGATCGATAAAAAGATCGATGAGAAACGGACGATCGATACTAGATCGGTATTTAACAACGACATAAGTTATACGATGATCGCAAAGAAAAAGATCGTAGATCCTTCGAAAGAAATAAAAGGGATTATCGTAGATCCATCGTCGAGATCATCGAACGTATTCGACGAAACTCGAGTTGAGCGAATTAACGAAGTTTCCAGTAAGATCGATCGTATGAAATCATCGTTCGAGTTTAGTGAGAAGGAACAAGAGAAATTTGAAAATAATCAAGAGAAAGAAGAGGACGAAGAAGATGAGAATAACGATGATTATGACGAGGACGACGACGACGATGGTTTTGATCTCTCGCAGCCACCGCAACGACGACATCTTTCACAGGTTCGAAATCCATAAAAAATGATTCTTTGATAATTAATTTTGATTGAATATTTTCGTTTATTGAACACAGTTTGTATTACGATCTATTCTGTAGGATCGTTGAATGAATTTTCATTAGCAAATTTTCTCGGTTTATATTCCGTAGTCATTGATAATCGTTTCGAATATAATAAAATAAAGAGTAAATAATATATATATATATATACGTATAACGCGAATAGTAAATAATACGGTTCGAGTAATTATTATTATACGATAACGAAATGATAGAGAAAATTAACATGACACGTCACGTATTTTCCTTTTTGCAGGAAGTAACCAACAGAACCGATTACGAGAGAAATTCAGGTATTAATCGATTCGCTTCCAACACTGAAAATAATACATGTTTCGTATTTTATTGTACGGTGTGATATAATTTCCCGGTGCATAGTATAGTTTTAATTTCGTTCTAGTTTCTTTTTTATCTTTTTTTTTTTTTCTTTCTTTTTCCCTTAAATCACTTGCCCATTAAAAATCGTCGCCGTCGATTCCCACCCTCGAAGAACGTTCTTTTTTTTTTTGTTTCTTTTTTTTTTCATCGATATTCGAAAGAAAATTTCGCGAGATATCCTTTTTCACTTTTTATTTATTTATTTATATTTTTTTTTTTTTTCATTTTTTCTCTCCTGCAAGATATTAGAATCATGAATCTCTTAGCGATAAATTACGTTTGAAATATTTTTTAGAGAGTGTGCATATGTAGGTGTGTACGTGCGTATGTGTGTGTATGTACGTGATATTCGTGATACGTTTCGAAAAGAGAAAAAAAAAAAAGAAAAAAAAGAAAGAATGATTTGGAAATTTTGATGATGAGTCAGCCTTTTAGCTCTGTTATTGTCGGTAGTAGCCACCTCGCGACCCTTAGAAAATATTGTTATTGTTTCTTTTTCTTCTTCCCTTCCTTCCCCTCCTTTTTCGTTTGAGATATTGTTTTAAGCAAGAATACGAATTATGCCTGAGTGTGTTTCCCATTTTCTTCTTGCGTAATTTCGTTTATTTGCGTAAAACACGATGCAAGTTTGAAACGTAATTTACCCTAGTGAGATAAAGAGAAGGGGAGAGAGAGAGAAAGAGAGAAACAGAGAGAGAAAAAGAGAGAGAGAGAGAGAGAGAGATTATGTGTATGTTTGTGTATATGTATTTGCGAATAATAAAGCTTATTTGCAATGATACTTTACGTATACACAAATTTCGATTTAGTACAGCAATATGTAATACGTAATATATTACTCATACAAAATATATGTATGTATTATGTGTATGTGTATATATATATATATATATATATATATATATATATATTCAGAAATATAAATAGTGAGTTTCCTCTTGAAACGTGCAATCCTTCGAGTAAAAATCACATTTATTAATAATAATACGTAACGCGCTCCTATTATACTTGTTGACTTATTAATAAGTGTGTATTATTAACTTGTTTTGATGTTGTACTTTGTTTAATTGACAAATACGTATATATACATATGTATGTGTGTGTGTGTGTGTATGTGTATATATATATATATGTATATATATATATATATATATATATATATATATATATACATATAGTTTTACTAGTAGAAAGATTTAAAACGTGTACGAGAAGCGAGAAGAAGAAGAGGAGGGGGAGGAAAAGGAGGAAGAGGGAGGGAAAAATAGAAGAAAAAAAGAGAATGATAGAAGAATCATTGCAACGTGTTCTTCGTGTTCGTGAATACTTAAACAACAAAAAATTAAAATGAAAAAGAAAATATATATATGTGACGAAGAAAATTGGGATTCAAAATGGAAGAAGAGAATAGAGTGCTTCTTATGATTTTAGTACACATTATTAATTATTAGTACGTATATGTAAAAAAAAAAAAAGATAAAAAAATATAAAAAAATATTGAATGTGAGTATTACAAATACATACATACATACATACATACATACATACATACACACATACATACATATATATATAACTCAACAAAATGACGTACATATTAATACTGTGTATATGTATGTCTACGTGTGTGTATGTGTGTGTGTGAGAAAGAGAGAGAGAGAGAGAGAGACGACGTTGGTAACGCGACTCGACGTCATTTAGACAACGTTGTTTTATAATGTTTAAACTATACATTTAGATAAGAAAATTAGCGGTGCAGTTGTGTAAGAAAATAGAAAGAATGAAATAAAAAATATGAAAAATGTTCGTATCATCAACGGTATAATAGTGGCTTTGAGATTAGCCCGATGAAATTTTTAATAAATCGAGTCGTCGTCACGTCGGTTTGTTTAACCACTCGAAAATCATATTTCCATGGAAAATTTCTATGGAAAATTTTTATGACAAAATTTTGTACACGTTCTTTTCTCCCCTTTTGCGGCCTAATTGAAAAAAAAAAAAAAAAGAAAGAAAAAAAACGAGATCATTCACGAGACAACACCGTGCAAGTATTCTTAAATAATTTTCTGTCGATGATGACTTTTGTTAAATTTTTTTTTATCTCATTTCTTTTCTACTTTTTTTTTCTATTTCTATTACTGTTTTTTTTTTCGCGATCAATTATCTTTTTAATGTAACCATCAGTACGTTTCGTTTTATTTGTTAATGACACACACGAAGAAACTAACTAGCGAATTTATTGTACGTGTTAATAAAAAAAATATACATATATATATATTATATACATATTATAAACATATAAAAAGAAGAAGGTAGAGACAAAAAGAATGATATTAGAGAAAATATGTACGATTTTATTATATGTAAGAGCTTTTTCTTTTAAGTTATACCGCGTGAAAACACTTTAGAAGATAATAAACAAATATAAACAAATATAAATAAGCGTGATTTGGAGTAAACGTGATTATAAAAGCGATCAATGATCGACGATTACATCCTAGAGCGACATGGACAAAATAAAACATCAGCGAATAATTATTTAAATAGCATCGTGATGCTACGGAACAAGGAGACGGAGAAAAAAGAAAAAAGAAAAGAAAAGAAAACGGAAAAAGAAGTATAAAAAAAAAAGAAAAGAAAAAATAAACCAACTTTCTTTTTCTCTTGTTTGTATTACGCAATTGTTTGATTGAATTTGTTGTTGTTGTTGTTGTTGTTGCTGTTGCTTGTAAAAAAAACAACCATCTTGCTAAAACCATTTATCCCATACACTATCAACACTTGTGCGCATGCGTTACACTGTACGTTTAAATTTCCCGCTAAACGCTGAATAAATTATTATTATTATTATTATTATTATTATTATTATTATTATTATTATTATTATTATATTATTTTCGATGCTTTATCACGAAAAAGTTTAATGATTGACCGAGAGAAAGATGTGAGTGTATATGTTTCTCTACTAATATACTTTATGTGAGTGTATGCGTGCGTGCGTTCGTCGTGTATGTGTGAGTTAAAGACAAGAAAAACGTGTTTCTCACGATTTCGTGGTAAAGAAAGGTCATATTATTTTTATCTTTCATCACCTTGCCACTTGCCCGAGGTAATGCGAATCATCATACTTTTAGATTCGAATATAGAACAGAATTATTATTAATAAGCATGCGAAACTCATCGTAGTTGGATATATATATATATATACACACACACATACATACAAACATATATATTACATACATATATATGTATCTAATATATATATATGTAATTATTATATAAATATGTAATAATATAATATATATAATGTAACATATATGTGTATGTGTGTATTTATATATATATATATATGTGTGTGTAACTAGGCCATATTAGCCACGTGTACTTCTTCTCTTATGATTCGATGTTCCCGCCTTTTATTTTTTTTTTTTCGTTTCGACAAGTCTTAAAAAAAGAAAGAAAAGAGAACAATCAACGTGTCCCGTCCGACACGTTCTCCTTCAATCTTATTTTTTTCGACGATTTTAGCAAGAATATGGAATAAAAAATTATTATTAATAAACGTGTGAATCACCTAGTACTCGTTATATATATACGTAACTGTGCCAAGTTAATCACGTTTTTTTAACTTCTCGTAAGTCGTTTGATTCTCCCACCCTTTTTTTTATTTCAACGAATCCTTGAAAAAAAAACAAAAAAAGAAAAGAAAAGAGAAAATTGATAAAAAAGAAATAAATGATTCTAAGGGTTCGTTCGAACGATTCCCATTATTTCTATTATTATTTTATTATTTTTTTCTCTTCTTTGAAAAAAAATTTTTGTCTTCCTCTTTTCTTTTGTAAATTCTTTACATCGACTCCGATCCAGTCAGTGATTCAAACCATGATGATCTCTACTCTATTACACAATGTACTTAAAGCTTTCCGAAACGCTTTACCGTACGCTCTGTTCCGTTGCCGCTTTATACGTACCTTAAATATAAACCGACCCGCGCTAATAATAGCTCATGCTAGTCGAACGTTTCTTTTGTAGCCGAAAATACAACGGCAGTCGATTCTAAGAGGATCTCTCTTCTCTTGGAATTTCCTTCGACCCGACAAATTGCTTCCCTCCTCCTCCTTTACCTCCTCTCGACTTCTACTCAGCCTCCGTACTCAATTCTTTCCATCGTTTCTTCTTCTCTCTCTCTCTCTCTCTCTCTCTCTCTCTCTCTCTCTCTCTCTCTCTCTCTCTCTCTTTCCCTCTCTCCCTCTATCTTTCTTTTTTGTAGAAAAGTAGGATAAAAAATTGTGGGACTCGAGTAAAGATCTTAATACACATATATATATATATATATATACATGCAAGTGTGTGGTATGATATGTATGTATGTATGTATAAATATATGTATAAATATATATATATATAAATATATATATAAATATGTATATAAATATGTATATAAATATATATATAAATATTTATATAAATATATATATATATATATATATATATATATAGTGTATGTGTATATGGATGTAGTATGTGTGTATGTGTGTATGCGTGTATATGGGGTGGAGGGAGAAAAAGAGGGAGAGTGATGGTGCAGCACGTGTATCGGTGTAAAGAAACGTACAAGAAGGGAACAGATGCATACGGTGGCACGTACTGTTTATCGAAATAGTTCGTGGAATTGAAGTCTTCTTTAAAAGTCGAACCAAGACAACTTTTCGACGAATCTTTCCTAACGATCTCGTAGTTTCTTTCGACAGAACATCCAAGCAGAAAAGTAGAAACCGAGGAAAAGTTGAAAAGTTTCCAATGTGTGTGTGTGTGTATGTGTATGTACTTTTCGATCGTCACGCGAGTTGCGTCCTGCGGGAATCTAACGTAAACGTTCAATACAAACGAACCCTTAAATTATCTCGAAACTATTAATAGCCCATTAGATTCTAAATCAATAAAAATAATAATTACATATTTTATATATTATCATCCTAAATTATCATTATTGTTAGATTAGAAAGTTAAGTTTAGTATCAATATTTGAGAAAGAAAAATAGAAAACAATTGTATGACAATTAACCTCACCTTAACCTATTTCGAAGAATGTATCGAAGATGATCTAACTTTTTTCTTCTTTTTTCTGTCACACTATTTCTTTCTCTCTCTACATCGTACATTCATTTCTTTCTCTGTACATACATATATATATATACACGCATACGTTCACTTTTGTCTGAAACGAAATTGTACATCTTGTTGAAAAATAGAATGATTTAATATAAAGAAAAGACGAACGGAGGCTGATTAGTATCAAGAAAAGACATATATCTAATAGGATTCGCGTCGATGTCACGTGATGAGCATTCGTGGCTCGCGATTGGTCAGTTAAAAATGACCAATGTGGAAGGAAAGCCAATAGGATTGTAAGAACACGAAAGGGTGTACCGAACGAACGACCGACCGACCGACCGACCGATTGACCGATCGATCAAATACGAGCTCTTTGTTATCGATCGGATAGGAATTCTTCATTATCGATCGTAATACGTATGCTTTTAACGAATCTTTTGCAAGTAATACGCGCATGCGCATATGCGATGAATGTATTAAAGAACGAGAGAGAGAGAGAGAGAGAGAGAGAGAGAGAGAGAGAGAAAGAGAAAGAAAGAGAGCGAGTTACGAAAGATAGTAGAAGAGAGGAAAGAGAGGGAGAGGAGAGAGCGATATATTCGTGACACATCCCACATGCCGACATTCCTGCACCCCTACCCAATGGATCCCGTAGGATTTATTTTAAGATTGGTATGACGACAGAAAGAGAAAGAGAGAGAGAGAGAGAGAGAGAGAGAAAGAAAGAGTGAGTGAGTAAGTGAGTGAGTGAGTGAGTGAACACGAAGCTTCGTTGCTCGTCTTCAGTAGCGAATCCGCGAGTGGCTTGTTGGCACGGGGTGTCGAGACGCGATCGAACGCGAGTGTTAACGGATTCTAAGAAGTTTTCGATCGAACGAAATAATCCGCGAAACGGTCGAACGCTGGGATTCTCTTTACCACCACCATCAAATCCATCCCTCTCCACCTCCTTATCCTTCTCCTCCTCCTCCTCCTCCTCTTCCTCCTCCTCCTTCGCCATCGCCATCGCCTCATCTTCTTCCCTCTCGTCTCGCTTCAAACTATCCCATAAAAAGAAACTCGAAGATATATTAGGTGTATATCTAATATCCATGTATGTATGTGTATACACATATATATGTATACGTTTGTATGTATACGTTCACGTATATACGAATAAGAAGTTTTACGAATGCTAAAATTTCGCGGTCTCTTACGAATAACGTCCGCCATCTTGATTCGAAAGAAGAAGTAGTAAAAGAGATAAAGGTGGTAGGGAAAGTTCGAAGGTAGTCGTTCTTTCGTGAAAATAGTGCGAGTGGAAGAGAGAGAACTACGGTTCGCGTAAAATCAAAGAAAGGAGGAAAGAAAGAAAGAAAGAAGGAAAGAGAGATAGACAGATAGAGAGAGAGAGAGAGAGAAAGAAAGAGATAGCTGCTTTTCACGGGAAGTTATTCCCAAAGGAGATTCAAGCTTGCTTTCAACTTTGTATACCTAACCTCGTTTCGTAGTAAAGAAACGAGAGATCTTCGGATCTCGAAATAAAAGGGGAAAAGTAAAAGAGGATAAATAGATATTGTACGAATTGTACGATCGGATCGGATCGGATCGGATCGTTGACGTTTTCTTACGATCGTTAACGTTTTCGTAATAATTATGTCGGAGATTAATACGCGTGATCGCACGGTGAAAAAGTGTATCTGACGAGTTGCCAAAAAGCTACGAAACTGATCGTTTTACGTAAGAAGAAGAAGAAGCGTGTAGTAGCCTGTTTTCGGTTCATATATACATATGCTTATATATATATATATAAATATATATATCATATATGTATATCTACGTACGTACACGTCAAACGCTCGTATTGAAATCCATTAGGTTATAATTCAGTGTGGATGATACCTTTAAAAGGACCTCTCCTGATCTCAAATTGGAAGCTTCTTCTGCCTGTCCTCTTCGAGGGCATTGATCCAGAAAGAGATACATAAGTATATACATATACATACATACATATATATATATATTCTCAACCGTTATTATCGCACATGTGGAAAACTGGAACCATGAAGAACGCTTATCCAGTCGTAACGGCAGCCTCGTCCAGTCCGGTCGATCCAGTCGATTCTTCAATAAGTCGAGATGATATATCGAAGGACGAAATCGATAATCAAACGTCACCAGTAATAAGACTCAAACTCGACAAACCGTTGCATTGGTATTGGGAATTAACGACTACGGCCGACGCGCTTCCGGTTATACAATTGTTGGACAAGGACGGTCGATTGTTGGTCGAGACAACCGGTAAAACCGCTCAAAGAGCTAGAGGATCCTTTCGCGAAGGTTTGACCGATTACGAAAAATTTCCTTTATCTTCGAGGATATCCAGATCAACGTCGGTAAACTCTAAACGCGAATTAATACAATCTGGTAATCGTAACATCGACGGTTTCAGTAACAAATTCGGTCCGTTCGATTTCGGATACAAACCGAGAAAATCTAGGAGCGACGCAAGTATCAAGGTCGTTCGAGATAAGAGGATTAAAAACAAAGAAAACGATAAGGAAGTCGTTAAGAGATATTCGACCGGTGATTTTTTACGTCGTCAGATTTTAGACGATTTAAGAACGAAAAGTATGTTTGGTAAGAGTCCGGACGAGATCGCCAAGGAAAGGTGCAGGAAGGTCAAAGCTTATTTGAAAAGTCAAAGCGAGATTTATTCGTCGTCCGATCATTCGATCAATCGCGATTGCACGAACGAATACGAAAGATATTTCAACGATAAATTGGATAAGATCGAGTCGGAAGAGGATCGAGGATCGGATGAGAACAATAGATCGAACTTGTACGATCTACGAAATCCATCGTATTCCGTTAAAAATGATAATGAGAAATACGTCGATTCGGATAAGCTCGTTAAAATTCGAAGTTTTTTGAGGGAGAAGTTGCGAGAGAGTATGGAATCGACGAGGAACGAGGGTAATAACGATTCGACGATTAAAAAACGACATTCCGATCGTAAAAACGAAGAGGATTCTAACGATACGAGAACTTATTATCGTACGAGAAAGGTAAGAAGCGAAACGAACGTGATTAATAATTCGCTAGGAAGAAAAACTAGATTCGAGGATAGACTGGATACGAATGTCCCTTCTTTTCGTTTCAACGATAACGACAATACGAACAACGTCGTACGTAATTTACCTTCGATATCTTCGAACATTAAAAAAAATAATTATCGTCGTTCGAAGAGCGACGCTTTGCTCGTAGGAAAATCAAACGAATTCGTCGAACAACAAAGAAAATATAGATCTGCGAGAAGAGAATCTACGGAATCTAGAAGGAGAACGTATCGAAAGACGAAAAGCGACCTTCATTTCGATAATCCGAACACCGAGAAGGAATTGGACAGGATCGAGAGATCCTGGAGGGATTACAAGGAGAGGAAGAAACTTGAGAAACTTCAAAGGGAGAAGACGGGTTTGACGGAGGAGAAAGAGGAGGAGGAGGAGGAGGAAAAGGACGAAGAGGATACTGAAGAGAAAGAGGACAATTTCACGAGAAACAAGACAAGCTCGAACGACTTTAAAAGCGAGTTATGCGTTAAGAGAAACTGTAAAGTATGTCAGAATCTTCGTAATTCGTTGGGATCATCGAAGACGAACGAGAATATTATATGTCCCTTCGAAACTAATAATCGATCGGGTCGGACAATCGAGTCTGATAGATCGATAGATTTTAATTCTCAATCTCCCTCTATTATCGTATCCCCTGATTTTGGATACAATTCTATACACAAGAGCGCGTTCAAAGATTATCGCGAATTGTATGCACGTTCGAACGTTAAAAAAAGTGATACGTTTAAAATAATCGACGGTAGCGAGGAACAAGATGATAGTTACAAAGAGGACGACTCGAATTTGATCGACGAGAATCAATTACCTCGTCGTGATAATAAATCCGAGATGATATCATTGATTAATAAATCGAACGAGGACATAGCAAGAGATTATTTCAAACGCGTTTACGAACTTTTGAAGAAACGTCAAGAGGAGGCACGTAAAGTAGCCGAGAAACGCGACGTTATTGGATACGACGATTCTTCTTCCTCGAATTATGTCGAAGAGGTACGAAGGAGGAAGCATAGGCGTAGAAAAAGGGATCCTCCTCAGGGTAAGTTTTTTTTTTCCTTTTCTTTTCTTTTTTCTTTTATTTTCTTTTTTTTATTTTTATTTTTTTTTTATTTTCGTTTCTTCTCTTTTCTCTCCAAAATAATTCTCTGATCTAATTCCGTCCATCTTGCGTTTCGTTTCTTCGTACGCGAAGAATGTGTATGTCCTCTGCGTGTGGGTCGTCTGCGTAGTCCGTGTAACGACACAAAATGCGTGTAGATCGTAAAAAATATTTTTAGAAGCTTATGTGGAACACATTCTCTCTCTCTCTCTCTCTCTCTCTCTCTCTCTCTCTTTCTCTCTCCCTCTCTTTCTGACTCACTAACGACGCAGATTTGAGAAGATCTATTCTTCTTTTTTTCATCCTCGGCATCGAATTTATAGTCGATGCAATCTCGATGATCGAATAAAACGAACGAATCAAAAACAAAAAAGAAGAGAGAGAAAATGGAAAAAAAATAAAAATAAAAAACGAGCTTAAAGGATCGTTGTTGCGTATTTGTTCTTTCTCGTTACTGAACGAACGTATTCGCTAATGCGAAAACTTTCATCTTAAGGACCCGTTTTCATTGCGCTCAAGAGTCAGTATTTATGCGACGTCGCAAACGGGTCCTCGACGCGTTTTAGAAACGTTTAATGGGAAGGAAATTACGACCTAGTAAGAAGAAGAACAAGAAGAACAAGAACAAGAAGAAGAAGAACAACAAAACCGGTTTTCAGTTAAACTCATCGTGCACGCGCCATTTTGTCGCGAGTATTTATTACGAATTAACGGGAAAACTTTATTTTAGAATATCGTATAGGATATTAAAGAAAATATCGTAAAAATTTATTATTATCATTATCATTATCATCATCATCATCATCATCATCATCATTATTATTATTATTATTTTTACTACTACCGTTCACGTTTTATGCGTAGAATATTTTGGCAGTAAACGCGAGCACAAGTGTTAGGTACAAGAGTTATAAAATTTGCATTCGAGCAACTTATAGTTACTAACAATAATAAATTCAAGTCTGAGATGCCAACATTTCCATCGTGCTCCGACGCACGTCAATTTTTACAACGATGAATCGTTCTTTTTCTTTTATTTGTTCGTTTTTATTTAATTCATTAAATTTGCAATTTATTATATTATTTAATTTCTTATTTTGATGTGTCATATATTTTTTAATTTATTGAATTTATTTTTTCTTTTTCTTTTTTTTTTTTTTTTGCTTTTCTTTCCTTCTCTTATTAATAGATTCTCGTTGTGCTCGTTAAATTTTTTATTATTACAATAATGTTACGAAATGGTCATTTTATCGGAATAATAACTCGAGTGGATTTTCGGGAGGAAGCTTCATTTGCCGCACCATTTCTTCTTTGCAAACTTCGAATTTCGAGTTTCGTGGATGTTCTTGTTTTAGAATTTCGCAACTCCTAGTTCGAAGTTAGTTCATAGAAGAAGAAGAAGAAGAAGAAGAAGAAGAGGTAGAAAAAGAAAAAACAATTAGAAAAAAAAGAACGAGTAAAAGTTTAATACGCCGATTAACATTTTTCGTTTTCATACATATATAAATATTTGTGTATGTATCAACATATACATAATATATATATATGTCTAATAAAAATATTATTTAATTTCTTCTCTATTTTTCATTAATATATTACTGAAGAACTTTGTAAAGTTCTATTAGAGAAGTTTCCTTCATTATTCAAAGAGTGGAATCGAGAACGCTTCGGTTGAATTTAAGTATATATATATTTAGGTATATATATATATATATACACACATATATGTATACGTACTTATGTTTATCCGATCATAATAACAAACGGATTGCGAATGATTTTTAATCCTCTCTTATCTTTTTTTTTTTTTTTTTTTTTTTTTCAAATATATTCATCCAAGACAAGAGATATATTTTATTCGCCTACGTATAAAGTACAAGAAAAAGAAAAAAGAAATTAATTCCCTATATATAACTCGTATACGTACTGCATATCCCTCTCGCTTGATTTTTTCCGACGCTGAATTTTAATTCTTATTTCATATCCAAAGCCTTCATGCTTGCTGACTATTCGATTATTCGAGGATTAAAATAAAAAGTGAAATAAAGTTGTTTCGACGTATAAAGGAGATAAAAATAAACAAAATAACGCACAAAAAATCGAATATTATTCATTAACTTAATCGTAACTATGTGTATTGATTATAAGTATATTAATCGCACTTAAATCGAATATAACTATGATACAACTTAGACTATCATATTAAATAATATCTTAATATGTTTCTTTCTTTCTTTTTTTTTTGTCGAATACATTTTTTTATCGAATAAATAAATTATAGCTAAAAGTTACAAGTGTATCTATTAATTTTTTTTCGATAAAAAGAAAAAAAAAACAAATTACGTTGACTGACAGTTTAGAAATTATTTTTATTTTTTCTTTTTCTTTTTTTTTCTTTTTGTTTTTTTATTCCAACAAATGCATTACAAATCGTTCTAAATAGAAATTTCAAATACACGTATGTACACATACATGTACACACACACACACACACACATCACGTGATTTTGCCTTAAGCGTGATGAAAACAAACAAATCGTTTAATTTCATAGCTCGTTGGCATGCTTCCAAAAAATGTCAAATGCGTCCGGTTTGCTCCAATTGTTTGATAGCCATCGTTCCTAGCTCCCCATTGGTTAGATAGTACCAACCCTTATCAACTATATCTACCATTATAGTCATCTCTACTTGTTGCAAATAGAACATAGGAATTTGTTATTGGCAAGGTAACAGCTGGCGAGCGAGCATCTTGTTTGCTACCACAAGACGAGACCACCACTGACTAACCTAAGGATTTTCAGAGTGATATGAATGAGCGATAAGCCTAACGATATCGTTCAACGAAATAAAATCTTCCTTTTATATCAGATTATATATCTTTTTAACTTCTCTTTGTCGGCTATTTTTCATCGTAAAATAATAAAAAAATAAAGAAAATTGATGTAACTTGAGCGAGCTACAAGGAAATAAATGATTACTTGTTCAGTGATTCTCAAAGTGAAGTAACCAAAAGTGAATAAATAAATAAATAAATAAATAAATAAATTAATTAATTAATTAATGAAAAGAAATAAAAGTTTTTAAAAAATCGTTTTATAAGATCGTATGTATATCATTTGATTTTCTTATACAACCTGTATGTAGTTTATAAATTTAATTTATATATATATATATATATGTGTATGTGTAATGTATCTTTTATTTTATTATAATTGTTATATATATAACAATTATATATATGTATAAATATTTATTATGTGACGTATGGAGTGATATGTGACAGGGTTGGAGTACGTAAAAGTATTGAGAAACACTGACTTATATAATCGATTATTTGGTATCGACGTTGACATTTAAAAAAAGAAAAACAAGAAAAAAAGAATAGATTTAATTAAAAGTATTGTTTGATCTTCCTATGACACAATATTTTTCGTGTCCGCGCAAGAGTTATATAATGCGAAAGTTACGATATCGTACTCGTACTCGTACATTTATATCGCATATTCGGTGTAACTTGTACTTAAAAAAAAAATAAAAAAAAAATAAAAAAAAATAAGAACAAAGAAAAAATATAAAAAAAAAGAGACTGAGATAAAAATGGACAAAAAGTGAAAAATTTCGAACGCGAAATAAAAAATAATCCTTTGCCCGCATTAATTTTCTTTTTTTTTTCTCTTTCTCTTCCTTTTTTCTTTCTTTTTTTTTTTTTTTTTTAAATACACGTTTTTTCTACATGATTCATCCCAACGAAAATAAAATATTTCCCAACAAAAAATTGTTGATACGCTTTAACAAAGAACGCCGAGCGACGCTCGACCTAGCAAAGTGCAAAATTGTTAAAAAATATGGATACACTGTTACGTCTTACATAATATTTATTCACATACACACTGGACTAATGTAAGTAGAATTTAAAATGGAAATTAAAGTTTTAACAGGCGGGCAATGTCACGCCCAATAAATTCTCTTTTTGATGATCGCAACGTGCAAAATTAGAGACGGTGATTGTCGAGGACGACGAATTAAAAAAAAAAAAAAAAAAGAAAGAAAGAAAAAAGAAAGAAAAAAAGACGTAAAAATTAGTTTCGAAACTTAGCAGGGCATCTAAACTATTGGCCAATTAATGAAGTAATTAATAATCGCTATGTTAAAATAAGGTAACTCGACACCTGTTCGCGTCTTTCCTAAGAAAAGGATTTAATTAAAAGTTACACAAAAGTTTCCGTATACCTCTCGCCCGTTGTACCTCCAGAGATTATTTCTCTTTAGAATCTTTACATTTCCGAAGAATCATATATAATAACGTACTTACTTAGTTGCTTGCTTTATCATTGCTTTATATAGTTTCCTCGTAGTTTCTACGTCATTTGCCAAATTTTTATTCCCTGCGGCCTTTACGACGCGATTAAAAGCCTAACACCGCGCACTGACGTAACGTTGGAGGTATTAAAAAAAAAAAAAAAGAAGAAGAAGAAGAAAAAAGAAAAGAAAGAAAGAAAAAGAAGACAAAAAAAAATGAAAAAGAGAGACGCGTCTTTTTCACCCCTTTTCACCATCCTTTTTATACCCTCTTATTGCGAGTACAACTCACAGAGGGAAAGAGAGAGCAAAAGAGAAAGAAAGGCAGAAAAAGAGAGAAAGAGAGAGAGAGAGAGAGAAGAAAAATAAAGAAGAAGACATCTCGTTTGCAAAATGCTGTTAGCATCAACGTTCTTTTCAAGTACTCCTCAGCCAAGCAGATATCAAAGAGCCTTCCGCGCGATAAGAAGGACTTAACGAGTATCTCCAACGGTCCCTTCTTTGCTTGCCCTTTAATCAGACCACACCGTTACCTTCATAGAGAAACCACATGTCTGTAAACACAGTGGAACACACGCATTTTCTTTCTCTCTCGTTCTCTTTATCTTTATCTCTATCGCTCTCTCTCTCTCTCTCTCTCTCTTTCTCTTTCTCTCTTTCTTTCTACCTCTCTATCTCTCTGTTTATTTTTTTTTTTTTTCACTTAGTCACATACATATGTAGATATATACCTATGTCTCTATCTATACATAAATACATGAAAAAGTAAAGGGCGGGATGATAGCAAATGTTGTTTTGCGGGAACTCTCTTTGAAAAGCGAGCTTGGCTAGACGCCAGTAACGTCAAGTTTTCGTCGTCGTCGTCGTCGTCGTCGTCGTCGTCGTTGTCGTCTCTTTCCAACAAACTCGATAATACATTTCACGTGTCCCTTCCTTCTCGTCTCCAACAAAATATCGAAATAAAAAATCTGATAAAGTACGTAGGTTGAAATAGATCGAGAGACAATACGACCGTTTACGATAATCGCTCGACCTTTAAACAAAAGCACGATGTATAACTTAATTGATATCTCGTTATAACTGTATAGAGTTCTAACTCTCTCTCTCTCTCTCTCTCTCTCTCTTTCTGAATGACATAAAAACTCATCAACGTGAATACGTACGATCGTATATATAACGTATGTATCCGACACGCGTTCGTATCAATGTCGATACAACTAATATCTCCTATTTGGATTCCAACGAAACGTCGATTGAAAATTGGAATAATTATACGAGCTCTGAAAAGAAATATATAAACGATCTTCGTATCTCTCTTTCTTCTTTTACATCCATTAAGTTATAACGACGAAAATAAATAATTGAACTTTTATTACCATGAAAAAATTTATTAAACCATGCAATAATTTACCTACACAAATACACAAATACATACGTACGTACAAGACGATAAAATTAAAACGTTTATTAATTTTAATCGACGTTTCTAACTAAATTAACGAGAAATCATTATCGAACGAAACAGAGAAAGAGGAAAATAGAAATGAAAGCTTTGCGTTTCCTTTTTCCTTTTTCGATATACTATTGCGAAATATCAGATTAACGACGAATAGAAGAATGTTTAGAAAAATATAGAATAGGTAGAGACTCGTAAGGAAAGTGTTTCGTAAACGACATTTTCAAAGTCACGTACGTAATATCTTTGATTGTGTACGTATAGATGTGTATATACACACACGCGTATATTCTGTATACGATGTATACATTCGTTTTAACAGAAAGCATACATAGGTAAATCGGAGTCGGCGTTCATAATATTTACAGACACCGAACGTGCCTCTCGTACTCTTCAGTCGTTTTCGTTAGCTATACGAGTCAACACCTGTTGTGTCGCTATCGTCCTCGGTTCGTATAATATAGCTTTTGCTCGTTCGCTTATCATCGGAGTGCGGCTTAAACGTTTATACATCATGCGTAATAGTTAAACGATCGACGATTTTAACCGAATTTCATCGAACGAACGAATATTTAATAGTGAAAGTTCGAAGATAGTGTATCAAATAATTAGTGACGTCGCAATAAATATCGAGCGATATTTTCTTTTCTTTTCTCTCTCTGTTTATCTTGATCTATCTCTATCTCTATCTTTATCTCTTTATCTTCGATCGAGCTTCGTCAGCAATTTACAAAAATCTTTCATCTTATCGTCTCGTAACTATAATTGTAATATAATCTTATTTCGATATCGTGTGTGTGTATATATATATATATATATATATATATATATATATATAATAATTATATTATTAGATTTTATATATAAATATGTATGTATGTATGTATATAATCTAATAATAATAATTTGATTCATATATGTTAAATAGAGAACAAGAATCAGCTGATTTTCCTATTCAACGAAATTGCGTCTATTATTTCTAATTACACATACACACACACACACGTATACATATGATTCTA
This sequence comes from Vespula vulgaris, assembly GCF_905475345.1. NCBI lineage: Eukaryota > Metazoa > Arthropoda > Insecta > Hymenoptera > Vespidae > Vespula > Vespula vulgaris. The sequence goes on along the minus strand of NC_066595.1, from coordinate 2,269,981 downwards.
ATTGAATAATAATTATTTACTTACTTTTCTTTTCTCTTTATATAATTATATCAATAATTATTGAATCCAAATAGAATTAACGTTGTTCGATTAGATCGAATGAAATCGTACGAGTTATATATCTTTCTCTTACTTCTTCTTTATCAACGATGGAACAAGCTTTTGATTAAGAGAAGACTAATAGAATAATCTCTGGACGTTAGAATAAGAAATTCGAGAAGACGGAGAAACCTTTCTAGTGACGTGAGTCACGTTCGATAAAGGGACATCGTACATACATATACACACTTCTGTCCTCTTCGTCCTTTGAAGCTCTTTTGGAAGATCGATGGGTGAGTGAAATTCTACATACGTACATACATATATATATATATATAAATAGTTAGATAAACATATACACATACACACACACATACACACGTTACATTTATATATGTATGTGTGTGTGTATACGAGAGTAAGTAAGAGAGGAAAAGAGAGTGCCTTCCTCCTCTCCCTCATTCAGTATGCCGATACGTTCGTCGAAACGATTCAACGTGAATAATCCGTCTCCGGATATCCGTCGCAACGAACTGGCAATGAAAAAAAAAATAAATAAATAAATAAATAAATAAAATAAAATAAAAGAATTTACAAAGAATACACGAAAAATCACGTCTTTCTCTAAATTACAATCTTCTCATGATATATCGTAATATAATTTCTAATATAATAATCTCTTGTATTTTTCTTCCCTTCAGAAACAATCGTATACGTGTACCTCGTCGTTCATTAATTATTTATAATTAATTACTGCGACATATATCGTAATAGCTTAGATATCTCGTACGGATCGTTCGAAAAGCGTACTCGCGTTTGATTAATGACGAACAACGCTTCTAACTTCGAAAAGTTTTCATCGTTGATCTGTAATCGTCGTTTTCTATTTTTCCTTTTTGCTTTTTCTTTTTTTTTATCGTTTATATCTCTTCGAACGATCTTTAGTTTTCTTCTGGGAAAAATCAAAAACTGTTGATCGATCCAACATCGATTTTCTATATAGTCCTATCACGATACATCACTTTTATATATATATATATATATATATATATATATATATATAAAAGTTTCTTTATCCACGGGTTTTATATACGTACAACCAACGAACGGTTCAGTTTAAAGTATACTATAGCTCCGTTACGATATTTGCCAGTTGGAAAAGCGGATGAAAAGCTTAACGTCCGTCATATCTTTCAACGAACAAACAATCTGGTCACTGTATGTCTTTTTTTCAAGCTGCCTTTTCGATTTTTTTCCACCCCTTCGCGTTTTGTACTCTTTTTTCTTTTTAATTTTCCTTCTTTCTTTTTTCTCTTTTTTTTTCTTTTCTTTTCTTTATTTTTTGTTCCACTTTTGTCCCGTCTCGTCGTGTTTTCTTGCCTGCGGATATCTTTTCTACATAATAAAAAAAAAAAGAAAGAAAAAAGAAAAAGAAAAGTAAAAAATGAAAAAAAGAAGAACGACGAACCAATATCTACCGTGCGTATAATACATATTCATATATTAATAAATTATATTCGTCGATGACGACGATGAATCTCGTCATAACGTAACCATATTATCTCTTAAGAATAATTCATTCGAACTGATTCTAATGCAGCTACCTCTTGTAAGTGTCTTTTTTTTTTTCTTTTTTGTTTTTACATGTATGAATTAAAAAATAAAAAAGGAAAGATAGACATAGGAAATATACGAAAAAGTGCGACGTTAATAAAACATTTCGAAGACACATCGTAAGGACAAAGCTAACTTGGTATTTGCATATGTATGTACATATACATATATATATATGTATATATACATTACATATTATGCAACTTTCGAAGAGGAAAAGACATAATGGAACGTAACTTGTTTCTGGGTTACAATGGAGAAGACAAAGGAACAGTTCGGAATACTTGCGCTTTTGATTTGGGACGCGATCGTTACGCGCTCTCGAAACTGTGCCAAAACTACGCGTGTTAGGGTAAGGTCGAGACCGTTCGACGAGATTCTACCCTTTTGGAAAGATAAAAAATTTTATTATTTCTTTGTTCAATATTATCTTTCAATCGAGATAGATAAGTGACAGATGATAGTTTTTCTCTTTCACGTTCGTTGCAAAATTTTTAATATCGACGATCGACGTTGAAGAAGTGACGAGATAAAAAAATCGATCCGAAATTAAAAAAAAAGAAAAAAAAAACGAAGAAAATAAAAATAATAAAATCGATGAACTATATATTTTGTTTGTCCTTGATTTTTTTGAAAATAAAAAAGAAATATATATATATGTAATGAAGAGAGAGAAATAAGAAGAGGCTTTTAGAGAAAATTAATATATTTCGGATAATCGTAAAAGTATCTTGATATTTATACTAAGCTCTTCGATATAACGAAAGTATTATTTGCACCAATCGAAAAATTCTCGAACTTTTGAATCGTGATCAGAAACTTTTTTAACACAAAGTGGCAAGAATTTTTATTAATGAAAATATAGCCACGTATATCAACTTTCGGGATGATATAAAAATATATATTATTAAAAAAAAAAGAATGAAATAAATAAATAATTAAAAAAAGAAACAAGAGAAGTATTCTCTTACTTTTTTCTTTCTTTTTCTAATTCTCTTCTCTTTTCTTTGCTTTTTATAAAATCGGTCAACTCGGAAACAAATAAATTAATTAATCAAAAGTCTAAATGTAAATGTTTTAGATGTTCCTTTATTTTCTCCTATTGTCTTTCCTTTTTTCTCTTTTCTCTTTTTCGTTGGAAAAATATAAACACGAATCCGCAATTCGGGATATCCGCCAGACGAAATCTAAATTTATTTCGGGTATCACGCAGAAAGATCGATTCTTCTCGTAAGCTTTTCTCGATATCGAATAAAAAAAGAAAAGGGAAATCAAATAACGAAATAAAAAAAAAAAATAGAGAAAAGAACAAAGGAATGAAAGAATGAAAGAAAGAAGCAATATTCGAATCGGAAATCGTTAATTAAAATACATACATAAATACATATATAAATACATACATAAATACATACATACATACACGTACATTACGAGAAGATCCAGAACTGACGTCTGGATCATCACCAGACAGACTAGAGAGTATAGAAGTCCCACAGGTGCTCGAAGAAAGAGAAAAACAAGAAGAAGAAGAAGAAGAAGAAAGTAGGCGAAAGTAACTAAATAAAAAACGAAATAATAATTAAAAAAAAAAAGAAGTAAAAGTAGACGAAAATAAATAAATAAATGAATGAATGAAAAACAAAATAATAATACAAAAAAAAAAGAGAAGACGAAGTAGAGAAAGAAGAAGGAGACGAAAATAAATAAATAAAAAACAAAATAATAATAAAAAAAAAGAGAAGAAGAAGAAGAAGAAGAAGAAGAAAAAGAAAATAAAAAAAAAGAGAGAAAAAAGGGAGAAGAAGAAAGAAAAAAAGAAGAGGCCCAACAGGACGAAGGAGGAATTCGCGTTTCTGGTTAGAGTCGAGAGTGTTTCGTGAACGAGAAGGAGAAAGAGTAGATAGATAGGTAGGTAGGTGGTAGGTAGGTAGGTAGTAGGTAGGTAGGTAGATAGATAGGTAGGTAGGTTGGTAGGTAGGTAGGTAGGTAGGTAGGTAGGTAGGGGGTTGTGCCACTCGTCCTCGGCCTCGCTTCGAAAGCCTCCCTCTCTTTGGCACATACAGAGAGAGTGAGAGAGCTAGAGATAGAGAGGGAGAGAAAGAGAGAGAGGGAGTAAGAGAGGGAGTGAGTGAGTAAGAGAGAGAGAGAGAGAGAGGAGGGAGAGTTTGCCGCGCTGGCTAGTCTTCCTCCTCCTCGTCAGTTCCTCGCGAGCCGCGAGCCGTGTCGTACTTTTAAGGTACGTCGTTGTTGAATCATAAACGAACATAGATATTACGATAAAACGAAAGAAAGAAAGAAAGAAAGAAAGAACGTATGTATGTATGAATGTATGTATGTATGTATGTATGAATATAAGGAAGAAGGCAGAGAAAAATGAGAGAAAAGGAAAGTTAAGGAAATAATAGTATATATCTATCAGAAATTATTCGACGATTATGATTAATATATCGTTTAATAACTGGAGGATGCTCGTATCAAAATTTATCATCGAACGTCGTCCTCGAAATTATCGACGGCTATGCGAATACGTTACGATCGTTACGTGCGAGGACGTTCAGTGAAAGAGAGAAAGAGAGATAGAGATTCAGAGAGAGAGAGAGAGAGAGAGAGAGGGGAAGATATTTCGAGAGGATCTTTTTTTTTGTATGTACTTAAAGATCGTTTTATGGGTTGTTTTTTTCGTGGAGTGATGAATCCCGTGCGTGTGACATTGGTGTGAGGTCGAAAAACGAGAGGGTGAGAGAGGGTGGTGGAGGGGTACGTTCGATCGAAGTGCCAGAAGACGAGACGACAGGAGAGGAGAGGAGAGGAGAGGAGAGTGGAGACGAGATGAGATAAGGGTGAAAGATGCGAAAGTTGAGAAACAAGAAGGAAAGGACAAGGAAAGAGAAAGAGAGAGAGAGAGAGAGAGAGAGAGAGAGAGAGAGAGAGAGACAAAGAGAGTGGATTTGATCGGCTGATTTTTTTAAAAAGCAAAGTTCCTGCTGTCATAGATAATCGGAAAGTTTTTGAGGTAGGATGGTACGCTTTTTTATTCACGATCTATATTCGATATGTCGTTGCACGTTAATAATATTTCAATAATGTTTATCGATCGATTTTTTTCTCTCTCTTTATCACGAGAGAGAGAGAGAGAGAGAGAGAGAGAGAGAGAGAGGAAGATAGAAGAAAAGAGATATATGTATGTACGAGGCACTTGTTTATCGTAGACAATTTTCTTTTTTTTTTTTTTTTCTTCTACTTTTTCTTTTCTTTTAACGCACAAAGAAAACTGCAGTGACGGATGTTGCTTTAACAGAAAGAAAGAAAGAAAGAAAGAAAGAAAAAGAATGGAGGAAAGGTGGAAAAACATCTGTAGAAAAAAATATGGAAGAAAAAGAATAGAAAGCTTTAGAGAGAAATTACAATAACGTAAATTTCTTTTTTTTTTGAACGTATTATAAATAAATAAATGAATGAATAAATGAATGAATGAATGAATGAATGAATGAATGAATGAATGAATGAAAAAATTGGCCAAATATCGAAAGAGAATTGCAGCAATGAGAGAAACGTATTTTAAGTCTTAGGTATTACCCTTATTTAGAAAAGAATTCGTGCAAGTTGAAATAAAAAAAAAGGGAGATGGTAAGAGAAATAAAAAGAGAAAGAAAGAAAGAAAGAAAGAAAGAAAGAAAGAGAATTCCTGAAGGGCTTCGATCGTTTTAAATAAAGACGCGTGCCAAGAGAGGAAAAAAGAGAGATAGAAAGAAACGAGACGTGCGTGTGTACGCGATGTTTTTTCTACGACGTTTAGAAAGCTTAGAAAAGCAAAGCTAGAGAAAAGAAGAAGAAGAAGAAGAAGAAGAAGAGGAAGAAGAAAAAGGGTTTTCGGAAGGTAGAGAAGGTCTATCATAATGCATGGCCCTTTTCGCGAACGAACAATTACGATCGTATTTTTCACTTGGCAGTCGGAACGATTTTTCATAGCTAAAGAAGGCAAGAACGTGTGCATATTTCTTCTATCTGTCTCTTTCTATCTTTTTCAGAGTTTATCTCTCTCCCTCTAACTCTACTCAACGTGGTCGATCGCACTCGATAAAAGGCTAGAGTGCCAGAATGCATCGTTATGCATTGTGACGCGTTCGGTCGACGATTTTGAAAGAGACTGCAGCAGCCACTGAAGAAAACATAGAGAGAGAAAGAGAGAGAGATAAAAAGAGAGAGAGAGAGAGAGAGAGAGAGAGAGAGAACGATGGGATAAAAAAAGTCCGGAAGGAGCAAAGAATAAAGAAAGAAAGAAAGAAAGAATGAGATAGAGAGAGAAAGAGGATAGGATCGAGCGAGAAAATGAAAGAATCTTTGACAAAGGGGTTTTATCGTTGTACGTCTCGAATAAGCGGCCCTTAAAAATAAAGCTTGAACAATTGCGGAAATATATATATATATATATATATTATATTATATATGTATGTATACGTTCGCACGTGTATGTGTGTGTGTATGATATGTGTACGTGAAATAGGAAATATAATATATCAATAATAGATCGTTGACACGATATTACGTAATGGAAGAATCGAAGCTTTCGGATTAACTTGAAGTACGACAAATTTCCAATGGGATGAGATTAAATAGGGAAATATTTGTAACACGATACGAAATAATCAAATCAACAAACTGGAGAAAGGAAATGGAAGAATATATTTTTTCGAGTCACCCTATTTCTCTCTCTCTCTTTTTTTCTTATTTTTTTTTTTTATTTTTGGTCCCCTTTTTCACGGTTAAATTCCATGTTACTTTTTTAACGGACTCTCTTCTTCTCTCTTTTCGTATTTTTTCTCTCTGCGTTATTTCTCTCTCTCTCTCTCTCTATTTTCTATATCTCTTTCTCTCTCTTCTCGATCGTTTGCACGAGACACGTCCACTTTGCATAAGGAAATCGTCCCAGTATGGTCCCGTAGCACGTTGAATATCGAGCGTATCCGCAACGCGCAATGTGTACCGAGCGTGTAGCTTCGCTCAATTCTGTCCATTGGATGCGTCCAATACGACAAATATACCCTACATATACATGTACATTGGGTTATGTGTTTAAAACAAGTGTTACGCATGGACACATTTGAAAATCCATCGAAATTAACGTTTGCTTTCGATTTGATCGATCGATCGATCGATCGATCGATCGACGAGACGATATCTACTATTTTTTCTTCTTGTTCCTGTTGTTTTCTTTTTCTTTTTTTTTTTCACTCTACCATCTATCCTTACATTCATACTTTTTTTTTGTTGTTGTCTCTTTTTTTATCTCACGTATAAAAAAAGAAGACAAATATGGAAAGCAAATATATAGGTGAGCATGATACACCTCATTTCTATAGGTACATGCGTTAGTACATACGTATGTTTGTACGTACGTATATAAGTATATATGGATGGATTTATGTACGTACATATATGTTTTTGCACGAAATTCCTACAAGCGATTTCTTGTAATGATGAAATAGACCTTTTTTATTTTGTTTTCTTTTCTTTCTTTCTTTCTTTCTTTCTTTCTTTCCTTCTTTCTTTCTTTTTCTTTTTTTTTTACTATTTTCTACTGAAATTTCAAATAATAGAAAGTAATTAGGATAGAGCATTTTATCGTTTAGGTACTCCATTATTATCGTTAAAGCGTAGACACACTTATGTGATTTATTAGAGATAATAAATTATTTTTACGTGTATTACAGAATTTATCATTCGATATCTCTTTCTTTCTCCATCTTTTCTCTCTCTCTCTCTCTTTCTTTTTTCTAGTTATATAAATAAAAATATCGTATTTTGATACCGATATATTATTTAATCGAGTCGATAAAATTTTTCGATAAGATACCGTTTGTCATTTAAACGGTAAAACAAAAAAAGAAGAAGAAGAAGAAAAAAAAGAAAGAAAGAAAGAAAGAAAGAAAGAAAAAGCTTGTCGTGATCGACTTATCGAAAGCATACGATCGTGTATGTATGTGTGTATGTATATATGTACATCCTATATACGACAAGTAGCAAATATATAGAAGTACATGTTACTATATGCGCATCTATATATGTATCTATGTATCTCTACGTATGTATGTATGTATGTATGTACTTCGAACGACAGTCTCGCAGGGGTTGAAGGCTTAACGCGATTCATGACAGGTAATTCTGGATGACGTTGCAACGTGACACTTGATTGATCGCAGTTCAACCTGAATGACCTATAGCCACCTTTTTTTCTCACTGGACCATATTTGAATACTACTCTTTTCTTTCTTTTTTTTTTTCTTTCACTTTATCTGTATCTCTATTTCTATCTCTATCTCAATCTCTATATTTTGTTTACCTTTCATTATGTCCCAAGGTAACGTCGAAACTTTGGAAAATGAAATTTCATTGGAAAGAATAGATTACTTGAAGTAAAAAAAAAAAAATAAATAAAAAGAAAATGAACGAACGAACGAACGAAAAACGATTGACTAGGAACCGTTTGCGAAGGGAGGGAAAAGAAAAATAAGGGGAAAATAAAAGAAAAAGAGAAAAGTAAAAGAGTAAAGAAAATTGATGTAAAACATGACGTCGGGTGTACTTCTATGAATTTTAACGAGAAACCGCTCGATCGATAATTACGCGTGAGATATTACTCCATTTTCCTCATTTTCTAACGCGCGTTCATTCTATTCTATATATATATATATATATATTTTTTTTGTATCTTTGTTTTTTAAACTATAAACGTATAGTTAACGTTCTTGAATTTTCTTGAATGAGGCTTTTGAAGAAAAACGTTAAAAGAAGAAAAATGAAGGAAAGGAAAAAGTGAGAAAGAGAGAGACAGAGAAGTGAATAAAAAAAAAAAAAACATGAAAAAGAGAAAAAATAGAAAAATAATAGAAGAGAAGAGATAAATGTTGAAGACACATTGCTGTCACTTCCTTTCTCTCTCTCCTTCTCTCTCTCTCTCTCTTTCTCCCTCTTTTTTTTCTCATTCGTTCACTCACTCACTCACTCTTTCTCTCGTTTCATTTAAATGACATCGTGCACCGTAATAGCACATATCGCGATTACGATTGTACAGAATCGTAGATTATAATCGAATGGACAAAGCGTGATCGATCATCGTCCATATCCTCCTATGCTTTTTTTAACGAAGAGCCCAGTTAAAAAAAAAGAAAAGAAAAAGAAAAAAAATGAAAAAGAAAAAAGAAGAAAAAAGATCACCTCGACGAATGTTACAGTTCATAAATCGATCGTAAATCGTCGTCCGATCGGCCTTGGCCGATGATCCATCGATCGACGTACGTACGTATACATACACACACACACACACACACACACACACATAGAGACAGATATGTATTTGTCGATTATTAATGAAGAAGAGAAACAAGAAATAAAATATTATGCAATCGTTCTCGCGCGAAACCATCAAGTATGGCCGAACGATAATATTTCACGGGTTTGTTAGTGCAAACCGCAGGGGACTTTGGTTGCAGCGGGTGTTACCTTGACATCACATCGAGATTGCGTCACGGATGAGTAATTTTTTTTCTCTCTCTCTTTTACTCTCTTACTCCATCACTCACTCTCTCTTCCTTCTTCGACGAAGATCTTCATCGGCTTACTCTTTTTCACGCTGTCGAGTCGATTCGCCTCGAGCTACATCGAGGATCTCTTTCTTTCTTTCTGTTTTTCTCTTTCTCTTTTTTTTTTGTATCTATTTGTTCATATTTCTCTCTCTTATATATATATGTATGTATTGAGTCAAAAATATATAGATACATAATAACACTCGATTCATATATGAGCATAGTTTTCGATTATGATAGATATAATAAATGTAATAAAATGTTAATATGAATATGTGCTACTATTTATAAATAGAACATATATATATATATAAATGTATGTGTGTTTTATTTATAAAACGAGATAGATTATATAAATAATATTTATTAACTTTTCGAGTTGAAGATAAATGGATATTCGATTCAACAAAATTTGTTTTTTCTCTCTCTCTTTCTCTCTCTCTTTTATTCATATAGGTATGCCGTGTTAAAAGTTATATACCATATGATGACATACGATACGCGTACGAATATTTTTCGATGGTACTTTGAGAAAAATAAAAATCATTACATATTATACATATTATACATTTTTTTTTTTTTTTTTTTTAATATAAACATACAAACGTGTTCGTTTGTATCTGTAAAAAAAAAAAATAATAATAAAAAGATAACACGAATAACACTTCAATAAAAATCTCGAGTTGTGATCGATCTCGAGAATTCTTTATACGTCGATAAAAAATTATCGATCTTTTGTAGTATA